>NC_051154.1:248203689-248313543 GCF_013339745.2 Dermacentor silvarum
AGTGTTTGGAATTTTTCCCAGTTCGCTGCATCGACCTTCCACCGGGGGGCATGTGGTGTAGATACGTATTGTCTTTGTGCTCTCAGCAGTATTGGGAAATGGACGCTCCCATAAGGGTTTTTTATAACTTCCCATTCAATGTCAGGTAGTATGGATGGAGAAGCTATGCTGAGATCGATGGAGGAAAAGGTTTTGTTTGCGAGACAATAATATGTAGCTTCTTTTTTGTTTAGCAGACACGCACCGGATGAGAAAAGAAAGTCCTCAATTAGACGGCATCGTGCATCGATGCGAGAGTCGCCCCACAGACCGCTGTGCGCATTGAAATTGCCAAGAACAAGATAAGGTTCTGGCAATTCGTCTATAAATGACTGAAATTCATGTTTGTGTAGTTGGTAATGTGGGGGTATGTAAAGCGAGCAAATGGTGATGAATCTGTTTAAGAGAACAAGTCGAACTGCCACTGCTTCGAGGGGCGTTTGTACCTGCAAGCGTTGACATGCTATGCTTTTGTGAATTACAATGGCAACACCACCTGATGATGCGAGAGCATCATCACGATCTTTACGAAACGTAACATACTGTCGGAGAAAATTTGTATGTGTCGATTTTAAATGAGTTTCCTGTACACACAGCCCTTTTGGATTGTGTTCGTGGAGAAGTTCTTGCACATCATCGAGGTTCCTAAGAAGGCCTCTGATGTTCCATTGTATGATTTGTGTATCCATACTGAAATTAAATAGGTGCTGTGTATACTAAAAAAGGAAGTGTTGCTTTAGATTACAGAGCCCTTTCCAGGCCCTGTAACGCGGGATTTGTCCTTTCTGAAGCGGTCGAGGGAACCTCGCCGCTCCTTAGGCGCTTGGTGCGCCGTCGCGATGGGTGTGGTGTCCATTGCTTCTTGTGAGGCGCTGGACACGCGCTCTTGTGAGCGAGAAGTTTCGCGGGAAAGTCTCCCCGCGAAGGACGAGGCATTCGCGCCCACCAGCCCTGAGGTCGATGGGGCTGCCTTTGGGCCTGAGCTGCGCCGGGTGTTGCTAGCGCCAGCAGTGGCCGGTGAGGGTGAGGCAGCCTTGACTGCACCCGGCCTGGGAGCTGCTGGCGGGCCTGCGGGTTCGCTACGCGTAGCGCAGGCTGCCACCGAGGACTGTTGTGGTGCCGGCAACCCTAGGGTAACCAGGCCTGTTTGCTGGTTGGGTGGAGTAGGCTTAGCTCCTTCCACCCTGGGGGCAGGAGCCACAAGCGACAGCTCGCTGCGCGCGGGCTGTGCAGGTGGCAGTAGCCGCTGCGACGCTGCCCCTTGACGCGCCGCATCAGCGTAAGTAGTCGTGTTGAATGGTGAGCACCTTTTGCGTGTTTCCCCGAACGATATGTTTTCACGGACTTTCAGTGTTATTATTTCTTTTTCTTTTTCCAGCTTGGACAAGATCGGGAGTACGCTGGATGGTCACCATTGCAATTAACGCAGTGAGGTGTGGCCTCGCAATTGTCTGAGGCATGACCTTGTAATCCACACTTAGCACAGGTGAGACGAACACGGCGGCTCTGCGAGCCATGGCCGAATCTTTGGCATTGGTAGCATCGCCTAGGATTAGGGATGTATCGTCTTTTGGCTCTCTTTGTGTAGCCTGTTTCAATGGTTTGTTCAAATATGCTCAATTCAAAGGTAAGTATCAGATGGTTCGTGGGGATTTATTCGTTGTCCCTTCTCATAACAATGCGCTGAACATTCGTGACGTTTTGCTCCTTCCATCCTTCCAACACTTCGGTTTCAGATAGGTCGATGAGGTCTGCTTCTGATACTACCCCCCGTACTGTGTTCATGAACCGATGCGGTGAAACTGTAACTGGGACATCAACAAAAGTAACAAGTTTGCCGAGTCTATTGTATTGTTCTTTATCACGTAGTTCAAGGAGAAGGCCCCCGCTTGGCATTTTGGTGACCTTGTAGCCAGGGCCTAGCGTGTGGGTCAAGCTTTTTGCAACTGCAAATGGTGATATGGTTCTTGCTAGTTTTTCGGTACTTTCACTGTGGACTACTTGAAATCATGGGAAAATGTCTTTAGGTCGGATGAACAAGTTTATAATCTCATCGGTGCGTCCCCTCTTCTGAGGGAGACGATCAAGAAGCCGAGGAAAAGCGGGTGTTCTCATAACAATTTGGTGTAGTTCGGCGGCAATGGCAGCCACCCACCACGGAGTCCAACAAGGGGACGCTGCAACACTTAACGTGTAAGGCTGCAGGCGCCAGCCGTACATTGCCGCTATAACCTTATATATAAACCCAAGAGAGGGCACCTACACAAGGTTAATCCAAGCCGCCTATGAAAAGTGAGGAAGTAACTGAAGAGAAGAGGTGACAGGACAGTGAGGACAGAAAAATAGAGAAGAAAAACATCGAAGAGGGGGATAGGAAAAGGCGACCAGCCAATTTCCCCCGGGTGGGTCAGCCCAGGGGTGCCGTCTACGCAAAGCAGAGGCCAAAGAGGTGTGTTGCCTCCGCCGAGGGGCCATAAAGGTCCAAGCACTCAGCATTGGCTCAACCCCCAGGATCCCCTTTTCCCCGGACACGGCTAAGCCGCGCACGGCTACACGCGGACCCTCATGTGCTCGGGTACGTGGTGTCGCAACACACCAAACGCCTGCTTACGCAGACGCCCCTGCGGGGAGGTCTGCTCCGTGAAGGCGCGCGGAGACATGCCGTCCCAGCCAGTGGGAATTTACTTGACGTTTCGCTGCTACAAATGACAGACGCCGCTTTTTCGCTCAATGAGGAGACGCCGCTAAGTGGCCAGAGTGAGCAGACCTGCTTTACATGGGCTCCGTCTGCAACGACCATCTTGCGCGGACCAAGTCATCGCAGTACCATCATTTTGGTGTGGACTGGGACATATCAAGGTGCGGAATTGATGGATATAATTTTCAAGGCGGTACGTGCTGCTCTCAGGCAATAATGGAACTTTTATTCGTTGAAGTAGAGGCCACCGAGCTAAGCCTAGTGCACTATGGGTCGCGCCATAGAGAATACAGAGGCGCGCTAAGCCTGGGCGAGGTTAGTCTTAGGTACGCAGGGGCGTAGCCAGGGCGGGGTTCAACCCCCCCCCCCCCCGAAATTTTTTGCGCCCCCCCCCTCCTTACTCACTCTTTTTTCTCGTCATTTCGCGCTGACATGATTCAAGAAACCGGTGCTATTATCACAATTTCATTACTGGGCGCTTCCGTTTGAGTTGGTAAATTACAGTGAATCATGTCTAAATACGAAAAAAAGTGTCACGGTGTTTGTCAAGGCTTTGGCACTCTGTGAGGGTTTGGGCGAGAATGCGCAACAAATGCGGCGGCCGCATTTTAGATGGGGGCGAAAATGCTCGAGGCCCGTTTACTTAGATTTAGGCGCACGTCAAGGACCCCAGGAGGTCTAAATTTCCGGAGCCCTCCACTACGGCGTCTCTCACAATCATATCGTGGGTTTTTGAGACTGTTCGGAAAATTTCAATCCCGGAATAATTTCACTTAACATTCTTGATTGATTTTCCTATAAAAGGGGGCTGATGAACACAAAACACGAACTACCCAGCAGATCGTGTTGCAGCGTATTTCAAGAGGGCGACTTCGCATTGCGAGGAAGTGATGGAAGAGTTCGGGCGGTGACACTGGATGCGAGAAACGAGAACTTTACGGACTATACCTGTCGCTGGTAAAGTTTCGCCTTAAACACAAGCGTTCGTTTCTCCCCTGGCGGAAAGGTTCGCGGGTATATATTTCCGCAATGTACACACGAAGGGGTTGATGCCAGCAGTGAAATTTCACCGGCTCGTAACAGAATGCATGAAACAGACAAGCATGGATTACTGCTGTGCGCATTACGGCGTAAGTAAACCCTTGTTGCATGCGCTGACAGTTCTCGTCGGAGTTCACGCGTCCTGAGAAATGAATTATGTGCACTATGCACTGAACAAGACCAGAGTTCATTCCTGCATCACTAGTGCACCGATTGGTCGAGATTCTGTGAGGTGTGAGGCCGCTTCCTGTACGCTCCGGCGTAAGTGAAGCAGAAATGAGTTGCACGTACTACTTAAAACTGCGTACACATGCCATATCTATGCTGTGCAGAGAAATATTCTGTACAATTCTGAATCTGTTGACGTAAAGGCAAATGATGGCTGCACGCTCGTACACAGCGGAAGACACAGCGGCCTATGCCCTTGCCGCAGGAAATGCAACGCTCTTGTTTCAGGGAGCAGGGCGACGGAAGCTCCGGGAAAAAAGTATGAGGCGTTTTTGCGGGTGTTTAAGTTTTCTAGCGCAAAGACGCAGCGAACAAGCTATTGCTATGTGGTCACACGTGCATTTTGACGTGTATAGCCGTCCTTGACTTGTGAAGCCACTTCGCCCCGACGAGGAGTACGCCATCGACGCGTAAGGGAGATTAGCAAATAACGATGTCTTCTCAATGATGCGTTTTCGAAGACTGATCCATTCAGTGGTGCGATGAGGCCGTTTCTCCAAACGCCCGCTATACCTGTCGTACTTACCGTATTTTACCCCCCCCCCCCCCCGGTCGGGTCGGTGAACCCCCCCCCCCCCCGACAAAAATTTCTGGCTACGCCCCTGTAGGTACGGTAACGAAACGAACCGATATAGACCAATTATGCCCTTCGGCCGGACTAGGTGGGTTTTAAACCATTTCGCCCGCCACGAACGAGCTTTACTACATCGAATTACAAGAATTTTCAGCAACAACATACCGCGGGAGTTCCGATCTACCGTGGACGCATGCTGAGACGAATCTGAACTCTGAGCTAGCCTTGAGATAGCGGTGCTTCAAGAAATTGAAGCGAGTGAACGTAACTGGAGTGACTGCGACTGCGGAGATTTTCGGAGAACAGCGAAACGTGAGTCATCATGACGTTACTTCCGACGTGGGAAGGAATGCACTAGAAAACAAAGCGGTAGAGAAGCGGACCTTCCGAAGAAGACTGCCTCCGCTACTGGAGAATGACATCAAAGTGATAATTAGGCATAAGATAGGACTAATTTTTCGGAATTTCACCAACCATGAAGTGGCGCGAGCGTTCGCAGCTGCATGTGGCAACTACGAAGTGTGCGAGGACGTATACCTCCTTATAAGGCTTCGCATCGGCACGACGATCATCATTGCTAGCACACCCAGGGAGGAAGCCGCTAACCTTCTGGTAAGAATGACCGAGCTGACCCTGAGCGGCAAGTTGTACGAGGTGAGCGGGTGCGTGACAGCTACGGGCGCATTGGTTCGTGCAGTCGTTCACGGCATCCAAGCGGGTACTCCACCCGAAGTGCTAATGGCGCAGCTTAGGATCCACACGCACGGTGTCAAATACCACAAACGAGAATGTTAGGAAAATCTAAGACTGCGGTGATCACTTTCGATCGAAAGGTGGCCCCGAGTTTGTAACTCAGTATGGAGACGAGGAACCGTGCCACCTCTACCGGCCCACAAGGCAGATCTGCGACATCTGCCTCAGGTTGGGGCACCGCTCGGACGTTTGCCCAACACCGGTATTGCGTGCATGCCGACATTGCGGACTGGGAAACCCTGAAGGTGGACATAATTGTGCGCCCAAGTGTGCGCTGTGCGGGGAAGCGAACCCCAATGGTGCTCGTAAGCGGAGAGATCGCCTAAAAAAGGCGAGACGTCTGCTCATTATTGACCAGAAAAATGGCGACGAGAGGAATTATCGGCGCAGCCGTAAGGACGACACTGATGGAGGAGACATGAGGCAGTGGTTCAGCTCCGAGGGAAACCCTCGGCGAGCCGCAGCCAGTGCTGATCCAGGTTCCGGTCGACGTCTACAACGAGGCGCCAGCAGAACGACGGAATTAACTCGAACCAGGGGAAGAAAAAGAAGAACTTCTTCTTTCTGGAGTTTTACGTGCCAATACCAGTTCTGATTATGAGGCACGCCGTAGCGGAGGGCTCCGGATAATTTTGACCCCCTGGGGTTCTTTAACGTGCAATAAAACGCAAGCACACGGGCGTTTTTGCATTTCGCCTCCATCGAAATGCGGCCGCCGCGGCCGGGATTCGATACCGCGACCTCGTGCTGAGCAGCGCAAAGCCTTAGCTAACTGAGCCACCGCGGCGGGTAGAAAAAGAAGAACAAGAAGACTGGCAAGCTAAGCTGGGCTGCAAAAGCAGCCAATCCCACTGCTACGGCCAATGCACAAAGCACACAAACCACAAACAAGTGTAACGAACGCGCAAGTATTAGGCGGGAACTCGAATTTACGCGCGCAAAATGCAACGAGTTGACCCGCACGTAGACGAGCCAATGAAAGCCACGAGAGACAGGGGAACTAAAGCAGTAGGCCCGGGGAGAACATACTCGTAGACCGAGGTTGGGAAGGAGGACACCAGGGAGGATGGATCCACCACAGGCGAAAGCTGCGAGGGTCGAGCAAACGTCAGCCGACCTCATGCAAAATATTCCGCAAACAATACAGCTGTTGCAACAACAGCTGCTGTAGCTGCAACAGCAGGTACAGCAGCAGCAAGAATGAACGCAGTCGCACCTTACCCTGCTGTGTGAGGTGCGACTTCACTTTCAACTTTCCGAGGTAACGAGTGCGGTGAGAAAGAAGTACCACTCAGAGAAAGTCGAGGAAGAAGCATATAAAAACATTTATTCAAAACAGCGAGCTAAGCGAATCAACCCAGTGCAGTCAGGACTACGCATAATGACGAGACACGTTAAGGGGGACACAAAAATATTAGAAATTTAGCAATGGAACTGCCTCGGCTTCCGTAAGAAGCAGATCAACTTAAAACAATACGTGCAGATAATTTTCGTCAGGCGCGATATCATAGCCCTGCAGGAGACTGGCCGCTCTGCTAGTGTAATGGTGTACGATGCATACTCGAACCAGACAGAGGGGATAGCGACCACCCTGGTAGCCAAAGCGATGAGGTGATTTAACACCCGATGTTAGACACGGACATCGAGCACGTGCTAACCGAGATCATACCGCGCAAGAGAGGCGAGGGAAGCGTATTCGTTTTGAACGTGTACAGCCTGCCCAGGCACAAGAACCCTGACTTCAAGATACTGATCAAAGGAGCAAACACGGCAGCTAATAACAACAGCTTGGTTATCTTAACAGGCTCTGCGCAACACAAGAGCAGCGGATATGTAAAGGAAACAAGCAAGGGCAATAATATTGCTCAAGCGGCACCACACACAGACGTGGAGCTAGTGAGGTACTTTACGAAATTGTCTAGACGTGGGAACAGTGCCAGCAGGTATACGTGCCCAGACCTCGCCTTTGCAAAGAACAACGAAGTATGTTAGCAAAACACGGAGTAGAATGCCGGCAGTGATCACTTTATCCTTTCGATGTTGGTTCCCACTGCGCGAATATGGAGAAAATTTCGAACAGGCGAAAATAACAAACTGGAACGCATTTAGAAAAGACTGCGAAAAGAATCAGATTCAAACCATCGAGAAATATAGCAGAGGGATCCAAGAGGCGTACGAAAGGGGCACAAATGCAGTGGGAAAGATGGAGACGACCCCTGAAATTGATAATCTTCCCCTCCCCCTATGAGAAGCTCCAAGAAGCATGACTAAGAGGTGCATGATATAGAAACGCAACAGACAACGCAGTCTAAAAATTGCTGTGGTCACGGGCGAAACAGAGCAAACGAGCAAAAGCTCTGTAAGCAAAACTGGGGCCAACTTTGTGACTCGCTCTAGAGAACGTTAAGGACTGCCAAAACTTGGCCGCTGCTGAATAACATCCTCGACTCAACCAAGTCGAGAGCGGAAAACAAGTCGCTGCACATAATTTCCCACAACTACCCGCGTAGTGATGCGGAGTTACTAGACAAAATCAGGGAGCGATACGTTGGGGTCGCGGACACCCCCGCCATCGCGGAACCGTATCGAGGCGTAGAAAACGACAAACTCGACCGTCCCATTACCCAAGAAGAGGTGTATGCGGCGGTCAGAATGGCCGTCAAGAACATGGCAGCACAAGTAGTAAAGATAGGCAACGCTAAATAAAAGTTTATGTGCGGAACATATTAAGTGCACCACGAATTTCCTGAACGAACACTGGGAGGCGGAAAGAGAAGCTTGTTAAATTTTGGTTTGGTTTGGTGCCTATAGATATAGCACAACCCACTACGGGGGATGGGCCATGAATCGGGCAGCAGTGGGTATAAAAAGGATGAATACCTAAATAAGATTTTCTTACTTAAGGATGAGATATTCAAGGAATTCTTATCGTTAATAATAATTTTCATGCTATAGTATCTTAAAATTTGAAGTTATTATTTTTTGTTTTCTTGTTGCAGAAAGTAAATTACTAAAATTGGCATAGCAATCTCCGTGTTTCCAGTACAAAATTAAATATGGTATCACATACGTCCCTATTTAAGTGTCCTAGTTTGGACGCCCCCAGAGACAGAATGATAGGTAGGGTAAAGGCTAGTCAAAGTTGGCGGAGGGGACCTTCTAGAAGTCGTTTTCTATGCACGGTGAACCTACGAGACTCTATAAAGAAATGGTCCAGAGTTTCGGTTTCATTACAATAAAACCATTGAGGGGAAGGTGCCAAACGAGATCTATGAGCATAGAAATTAAGCCTTGGTATTGCGCAACGAATTCGAGCAAATTAAACTTCAAACTTTCGTGTTGGACACCATCTGCTGTGCCAAGAAAATCTAAAGTACTGAAAATCGGAGTTATTTAATGCACATGATTTGGGATGCTCTTCTTGGACGAAAATATTTTTAAAAGTTGCAGTAGTGACGTATGCCGAAGGTCTTAGGATCCTCAGTACCGGGTGTTTAAGAGATACCGCTGCTAGTGTGTCTGCAGACTCGTTTAAAGTGAGCCCCACGTGCCCTGGCACCCATATCAGATGGATGAGGCTAAATGTTAAGGGATGGACGAATGAAATTCTCGGAGAATTCTCCCTCAATGCGGCCTGGTTGTCAACGTCTCGAAGAGTGAGTTTGGCGTTGATTCCCTCGATTTCCTCGGGCATCGAGTTGATCAACGTGGCATTCAGCCCGTCGCACTCCGCATTCAAGTCATTAAAGATTACCCACAACCGTCGACCACAAAGAATTTGCGGCAATTTCTGGGCCTCATCAATTACTACCGCCATTTCGTTCCTTGTTGTGCATCCATCTTGCAGTCGCTGCACAGTCTGCTCTCAAAAAAAAAAGCCCAAGCAAACACGAATCTACTATAGACGAATGCTTCCGAAAGTACTTTTGCCACTGCCAAAAATGCTCTCGCTTCCGCCACTTTTCTAGCGCACCCGAAAACAGGTGCGCCAATTTCTGTTATAGTGGACGCATCCGACATAGGTGTTGGCGATGTTCTTCAACAACTGGTTGACAATGCTTGGCAGCCCATACATTTCTCGTCGAGGAAGCTGACAGTGCAAGCAACTCGCTACGGCACTTTCGGCCGCAAACTCCTGGCAATCTACCTCGCAGTCCGCCACTTGCGTCATAACCTCGAAGGTCGCCGGTTCTTTCATTTATGCTATTACTTCCAACAGTTCCTCACACACGCCACGTGAAATTCGCCAGCTTGCCTATATTGTCGAGTTCACTACCGACATTCGACATATCAGTGGTACCAACAATCCCGTTGCTGACGCCCTGTCACGGATTGACATCAACGCATTTCAAGTCTCTCGTTCCGGCATCGACTTCCTGCGCCTAGCTACTGCTCAGAGCACACACCCCGAACTTCGGACACTCCGAACTGCGAACAACTCCCTGGCCTTCGATGAGGTCTTCCTACCTGGCCGCGACTATACCATCATTTGCGACGTGTCTACAGGTCGGCCACGTCCGTATGGCCCACGAGAATTCCGACTACAGGTCTTCGACGCTCTACACTCCTTATCGCACCCAGGAGTGCGAGATACGCAACGTCTTGTCACCTCCCGCTACCTTTGGCCCCGTATGAATGCTGATGTCCGTTGCTGGGCGCGGTCGTGTATCCAATGCCAGCGTGCCAAGGTCAACAGACAAACCATGAGCGCGTCGGGTCATTTTCCACCACCAGACATTCATTTTGGCCATGTTCACGTCGACATTGTGGGTTCTCTACCACCGTCCACAAACCAACGTTACATACTCACTTGCATCGACAGATTTACCCGCTGGCCGGAAGCAACGCCGCTAAGCAACATCGCTGCAGAATCTGTTGCGCAGGCTCTTGTTCCTGGTTCCTTCACCTGGATCGCTCAATATGGTATGCCACACACCATAACGACAGACCGAGGGAGCCAATTCGAATCGTCCCTCTTTCGGGCTCTCTGCCGCCTTCTAGGGGTAACACACATACTAACTACGGCTTACCACCCCAGTTCCAGCGGCAGAGTGGAACGCTTCCGCCGTCAATTGAAGGCATCACTGCGTGCGCAGGACTCAACAATGCCATGACAGAGTGCCTGCCTCTGGTTCTACTAGGTCTTCGCACCGCAGTGAAAGAAGACACACTATGTTCATCTGCAGAGATGGTTTTCGGCACGACACTGCGCGTACCCGGCGAGTTCATTGCCTCGGCACCGACATCAGCTGAGCTACACTCTTACGCCGACCGCCTCCGAACTACTATGGGTACTGTCGTACCACCGCCACTTCGTCGGGATTGCAAGACCGTTTATATGAGCCCATCATTACTTCATACCAGGCATGTCTTTATCCGTCACGATGCCACTCGCACTCTACTACGAGCACCTTACGACGGTCCTTTTAAAGCCCTCAAGCGCGATCCTAAGTACTTCAGTCTCTTTGTTAACGGACGCAAAGAGACGATATCTATAGACCGTTTGAAGCCAGCTCACATGGGCGCTGGCAACGCCATCTCAAGCAGATAAACCACTCGACGGCAATGCCTTCATCGCTAGGGGGCGGGGGGGGGGGGGGGCATGTAGTGAACAGTGTGCTTCGCGTCCACAAAAGAAGAAAAGCTTGACACCATGGCCGCGAAATCAGCTTAGTTGCCTGACGAATAAAATGTTTGCTTGTTCCGAGTCTTCTGTTCTCACACGGGAAAACAATGATTGCACTATTGTTGATATTTAGCGACATTAGTATTTCTTTTAGCGAAATTTCAATGTGATTCAAATACGGCTGCAAAGTTTTATATAGCCTATGTATATCATTTGATACCGAGAACAATTCGATATTATCAGCGTATACCTATGCATGTACGTCATGAGATGTCGCGATGTGATTTAGTAAGGTATTCAATATAACGGGGGAATGTACTGCGCCTTGAGGAACGCCCATTGTCTGTAACTGTGAGAAGAAACACCGTTTTCGTAGTAATAAAATGCTCATCCGCTTAGAAAATTTTGAATCCATTCAATTATATACTGTGAGAGATTCACACTTTCGAGTCTGTTGATTAGGGTACTGTTGTCGACACTGTCATACGCCTTCGCAATATCTAATGTAAATAAAGCCGCGTACTGGTTGTTGCAGCGAGCGAGTTGAATTCTACTCTCCAAATCAACATGAGCACACCAAATTGAGATACCGGGCAGGAATACTATTTGAGAGTCACTTAATATTTCGTTCTCGCCTATCCCCCTATTGATGTGACCAAACAGAACTCTCACGATTCACTTTACGAGATTTCTGCGGACAACCTCTTTATGAGGTTTTACGTGCCAAAACCAGTTCTAAATATGCGGCACGCCAAATTTGAGGGTTTCGGATTAATTTTGGCCAACTGGGGTTCTTAAACGTGCACTACAACGCAGGCACACTTGTGTATTTAATGCATGTTACTTCACGCTTATGGAAACTGTATGAAAGGATCGTTATGGTCAGGCTGCAAAATTACCTGGAGGATAACGACCTGACGCCTCACACGATGTTTGCGTTCCGGACCAAGCTATCAACGCCACACATACTAATTCACATCAATGAGAAAGTTCTGAGCAACATTCCAAAGTATGGAGAGCACGTGGCCATGACCCTCTACCTCAAGGGGGCCTTCTAAAACGTTAGCCGACCATAGGGATGGGGGACGTGTGGTCGGGCACGTTCAGGCTACCCAACAAGGGAACGACTCGAAGGTCCGTGATATCACCCCGTCTATTCAACATCGCAATGGTTGGCCTGGCGGAGAAACTGAACACCATTGCATTTGGCATGCAATATACGCCGACGACATAATGATATGGATGACGGAGGGCTGGCTGGTACTCAAAGAAGAGAGATTCCAAGTAGTCGCCGACTATGTAGACGGTTATCCAAAGGCAAAGGGGCTATTCTGCTCGCCCGATAAGTCGGAAATAGTTACGGTGCCCAGGCCCAGACAGGATGACAAGGTAGACCTAACAGTTACGATGGCCGGGGCCGCAACGGGAAGTACGTAAAAATAATAAGGGTCGTGGGAATGTGGATTGAATCTAACCGGACGGCGGACCACACAACCTGACTGCTGTCTGGCTCTGCTGCCCAAATAACAAGAATGATTACGCGCATCTCAGATAGAAGAAATGGATTCAAGGAAGAATACACCCTCAATATGTAAGAGCGCTAGTGGTGAGCAGAGCCACCTACAGCTTCCACTACCAGCACCTAAACAAAAGGGAAAGTGAACAAGTCCAGTCAATGCTCAGGAATGCTTATGAGACAGCGCTCGGTCTGCCAACAAGAATGGTAACCGCAAAACTACTAGACCTCGGCACAAAAGTACCTATGATGAACGCAGGGAGGTGCAGCTTGCCTCTCAAAAGATAAGATTTTATAGCGTACCACGGCAGGATGAGCCCTCCTCTAAGACTAGGTCACCTGGACAGCATACGAGATTGAACGTACGGTAGGCATACCGGACGAGATCAGGTCTACGTTCAAGGTGGCTCCTATTCCTAGCACGTGCATTCTGTCAGTTCTCATGGCATGTGCGAAACCAGGGTGGAACGCATAGCATGGATGTACCATAACAGAAAGAGCACCGTGTACGTAGACGCTGCTACATACGTGAATGGGATGGACGCAGTAGTGACGATGATGTAGACAAGGAGGCCGCTATCGCTGTAGCGGTTGCCTATGGTAGTAGGTCCGGCGTTCGCTAGTAATTATCAGTTTGTCAGGACGCCTGCCGGGGATTCACTAATGATACGCTAGGCAGCAAAGAAGCGAGAACCTTAATGGCTGTTGGCGAAAGTAAAAAAAATAAAACACCGGATAATTTGGGCCCTGCGGCATTAGGACATTGCCGGAAATCTCGTGGACGATCTTATAGCACGAGGATACGCCAGCCAATAGAGATCAGAATCCAGTGGTAGGGAAGCGGTGACGCGTAGCTACGGGGACATTTTAGAGTACTTCTGTGGAACTAGAAAGCGATATTCCTGCGAAACAAAAAAATTACGCGCAGCAGTCAGTATGGTGACAGCGGCTACAAACAACTCCATATCCATGTCTACTTATTAACCATAACATACATCCAACCATACACAGAAAAATTTGTCCCTGGTGTGGCGAGAAACCCCCAGTGTACCATACAACATGAGGCTGCGCAGTCCTTCTGGGAACCGGATGACCAGATTTGGCTGGTTGAACGCCCCAGACCGCCAACTAAGGCCGCCGGAGTTTTGGACAGGGGACCCACCACAGGCGCTCTGCAGAAACCCTCCTCTCAAACAAATAAAGTTTATCCTCTCTCTCTCGCTCAATGAACCAGTCGACGCTTTCGCATCGAAAATTGTTTAGCTACATTGGAAGAGGCGCTGCCAAATTGAAGACCTCATGTTAAGGTGTTGACACTTACCGCGGTGACGCTCTCCAGCGGCACTTCTTCGGCCGTTTCAGATTTAACGCGGCCACCGTACCCGGTTCTCAGCGGGGTAGCAGCAGCAGCAGCAGCCATGACGAAGGCTTCTGTGGCGGCATGCGCTTGGCGAGTACGTCCTCGCTTGGCGCCTGTATCGCTGGTTGCCTTGCGGACGCGACCTGCAAAAGGTATCGATGCGCGTGCGCACAAATGTGATTGAGCCTTCGACTTGAGGTGTGATGGACACGCGTCTGCAAGTTACTTTTCAGGTTGTCAGAAAAGCGCGCAGCGAGAAAGGCGGCAGCCTCTCCTCACGCGTAGTGGCCATGAGGAGAAGCCAGCTTTCAAGGCAAAACTTGCTATCCCTCTTCGGTTTAGATGTGCTCTGAACAGCCGTCCGTTGCCTGTTGTTACGATTGACATGTGACGCCCCGTGCGAAAAACGATTACGATTTACGTATGACAGTCCGTTCAAAAGGATTAACGGAGGATGTCTCCCAACTTCCTATGGTTGTCTCGGGCGGTCCTCAATCTAGCGGGCAAGTCGCAGTGATTTATGACCCCCTTTGTGTGCGTGCGCCCGGGAGGCGAGTAAGTCCACCTTCCACGAACTGTGTCCTTAAGGAGCCTCGCGTCGCCGCTAGCGGAGGCAAGCCTGGGAAACGTCGCCTAGGAGAGAGGGAGCAGCTGCCGCATCCCCGTTTTGGCTCATTACCTGTCACGTGACGTTTACGTGAGCGAAATCCCGCCCCGATGTTAGAGGGCTATTTAGGCGGTCCCGTCAAGCATTTTCAATTATTATCTTCTTTTTTTTAAACCTTCACCAACCATGAAATAAACAGTGCAGGTTTCGCACTAAAAATCGCCATGGTCTACCGGACGCCTGCAGCCTGCCGACAACGCCACGCTACCTAGAAGTGACGCCGGTCGAGGTTGTCGTAACCGGCGTCGCAACAACTGGTGAATCGTGGTGGGATGGAACCGGACATCGACGCGAGTCGCAACACTGTTCAACAGACTTCTCCCTACGCTCGAATACCCCGACTTCGCAACATTCTCTGGTCGTCTCGTTTTAATAATATAGTGTGGAGACCATCACAAATAGTTGTCAACGTCAGTGATGGCTATTATCATCATAATCAGCGAATGGCGAATCATAATGGCGAATGAGGCGCCCATACACACACACACACACACACACACACACACATACACACACACGCCCGCACAAACACACAGAGGGGGAAAGAGATAGAGAGTGGTGCCTTCTTACCAGCAGCCTCATAGGGACCACCGGTAGTTTTACTCTGTAGTAAGGACGATGAAGTTACTAGAATATCTGCTTCACTCAGAGAAAGTACTTTTTTTTTGGGGGGGGGGGGTGGCAATATTTATGCAAAATATTTGTTGAATAGGCAGGTCATATTTATGTATGTATATGCTGTATGCACAAATAAACTTTGAATTTGAATACTGGAGCAGACATGAAATACAAAGCGCATTGGATAATTGACTGAAAAAATATTGTTTCTTCTTTGCTAATTGGAAACAAGTTCAACTAACATTCGGGTAATATTAGAAAAATTATGCGCGCAGACTGCTTGGTATACGAAGAGCCCGCCATAGCTAAGCGATTTTCTGTACACCTTCAACGGCATATTCTAAATCGTGCGTCACAATGACTTTCGCGATAAAAAAATGTGTTTGATTTGGTAATAAGCACGTGAAAGTAATACAGCCTGAGACTTTGAAAGAAATCGGCCCCTATTCCGCACACTAGCGGAAAAAATGCCATAGGGTAAGTGCAAAAAAAAAAAAAAGAACGAACGATTGAGCAAAAAATGAGTCTCCACAATGACCGGGTAGCCTAAGCCACAGTCACGCTGAATGCAGCCATTACGATAGGCATTTTGTTTTCGCAAGCCAAGCCCCTGAACTTGCAGCTACAATAACAACAACAATAAACAAACACCCGCGGTGGCGCACAACCAACGCTTGCCGAGCGCACGCCAGACATGAAGGCATATCGCTGTTTAGTAACAAAAACCAGTGTCACAAGGCCACTTTCGATTGCGATAGAGCGCAATCTGGATCGAAATTGTGGACCGCATTTGGATCCCTCCTGCAGCTTGCTCAAAAAAAGCCAATGGCGACCAAGAAATTTGATCTCGATCGAAAGTCCGCCGTGTGACAGACGTCGCTTAAACAAAGAAAAAAAAAGTAGGAAAGAAAAAAGAAAACTCTTGAACACATTTGAGCCTACATAGTTTATCTGTTATCGGTGCCGGAATGAAAAATAAAGCGCATTGGGTTTTCATATTACCACCGTTCAATTTATTTTCGTTGACCTAAAGCGAATATAAGCACTGGTTCGAGTACAATAAGAACAATCAATCGGGGCAATTTTCCTGTCAGACCGATTCGGCATAGCCAAGAAATTTTGCCTACCCCGTGACCGGCATTACGCGAAGCATGCCCCACGATCGTCCCCAAAGACAGTAATTCAGCAGCCAAATTGAATAAACAAAGTAAAAAAAAACAATGAAAATCAAAACTGCAGTGTTCTTTGGCAAAAATCAATAATATTTAGCACACTAGGCACAGATAAAGCTCTTTAGAGCTCCGCGATGATCTATAAAAGAGAGCCGAACGTGACGAATTGACAAAGAAGCCAAAAAACATACAAACAAACAAAACAACATAACCCGGGAAGAATCGCCCCCTTAAGGCGACATCTGCCATTAGGATCTGCAAAACCGAAGACGGCAACTTCTTTCGCATGCCGAGCGTGCCGCCAGCAAGCTCGCCGCAGTGCCGCAAACAAACAAACATACAAACATACAAAAAAACATACAAACAAAAAAGCAAACAAACACACAAGCAAACAAACAAACAAACAAACGAACATAGATGCAAACAAACAAACAAAAAGCAAACAAACATAGAAACAAACATACATACAAAAACAAACAAACATTAAAACAAACAAACCTACAGACATACAAACAAACATACAAACAAATAAATGAACAAACAAACAGACAAAAACATTCAAACATACAAACATACAAACAAAAACAAACAAACAACAAGCAAGCAAACAGAAACAAACATAAAAACAAAAACAAACAAACAAACATACAAACAAAAACAAACAAACAACAAGCAAGCAAACAGAAACAAACATGAAAACAAAACAAACAACAAACAAACAAACAAACATACAAACAAACAAAAAGCAAACAAACATAGAAACAAAAAATCAAACACGCAAGCAAACATACAAACCAACAAATAAACAAACACGCAAACATACAAACAAACACGAAACAAATAAACGCACAAACGAGCAAATATACAAACAAACAAAAACTAACAAAAACCAAACAAACAAACATACAATCAAAAAAGCAAGCAAACAAACTTATAAACAAACATACAAACAAAAAGCAAGCAAACATTCATACATACAAACAAAAACAAACAAACAAACAAAACCAACAAACCTACAGACATACAAATAAACAAACAAGCAAACAAACAAAAAAACAAAAAACAAACAAAAAAGGAAACAGACATAGACACAAACAAACAAAGAAACATACAAACAAAAAAGCAAGCAAACATACAAACAAAAACAAACAAACATAAAAACAAACAAACCTACAAACAGGCATACAAACAAACATACAAATAAACGAACAAACAAACAAACATACAAACAAAAAACAAAAAAGCAAACAACAAATCAAACAGACATACATACAAAAAACGAACATACAAACAAAAACAAACATACAAAACAAAGAAACATGCAAACAAACAAACAAACATACAAACAAAAACAAACAAACATGCAAACAAACAAACAAAGAAAAACAATCAACAAGCTGGGTGGGGCCGCCGATGAAGCTCAACTGCCCGTTTCTTATACAAGCTCTTGCAGCGTCCAAAGCGGCGTTCGGGATAGTTGAGAACATTTGCGTTGGAACGCCGAGCGCTGCGCGACTGCCTCCGCTGCCGAGCGTTGCCATGGTAGCGAAATTTTTTGGCTGTTCTTGCTTTCTACGGAACGCTGACATCTTTCGCATTGCTTTGGCTTGTCCATCTGGACGCGAGAATGATGAACCTGCCACCGGTTGACCAAGTTACGGTGGTCGACATCACGATGGTCGTTGCGCCTTGAAGGAAGGAATTTTTGAACGAGAGACGCGACTGCGTCTCACACCGTAGCCTCAAAAAATTCAAGCCATTCTTCAAATACAGCATAAGTCTCTCGTTTAAAAAAATTAAGGAAATACTGTTTGGAACGCTACCACTGTTACACACACAAACACACAAACAAGCAAAAACAAAGAAACATGCAAACAAAGAAACATACAAACAAACAAAAACAATGAACAAGCTGTGTGGGGCCTTTAAACACGAGATGTTACCAAGCGCACGTCGAATCGTCATCTCTTCGCGGAAAAGAAGGAAAAGGCTTAGCAAGCGCCAAGCAACCGACATGGCGAAGACACTTACCACGAGGCTTAGCAGAGGACCGACGCCCGCAGTTCTTCCGGCGACGACGGCCCGCGGTCGCGGGTGGCTCGACCTTCATGTTCTCTGTGGCTGACGAAACCTTGGAGATGTCGAAAATCTGATCGTCGTTGATGTCACCCGTAGTTGCCGCAGTGCTTGCAAAGTTGACGAGGAGGAAGCGATCCGCTTCGACTTCAACAAAAGTGGGGGACAGTTCGTGGACGGAGCTCACTGCTCACCTCTCCCTCTCCACAATAACTTCTGCTAGCCTTCCGCAGTGTCTTGGCGCAGATGAAGCTCAACTGCCCGCTCGTGCAGCGCCCAAAGCGGCGTTCGTGATAGTTGAGAACATTTGCGTTGGAACGCCGAGCGCTCCGCGACTGCCTCCCCTGCCGAGCGTTGCCATGGTAGCGGAATGTTTTGGTTGTTTTTGCTTTCTACGGAACGCTGACATCTTTCGCATTGCTTTGGCTTGTCCATCTGGACGCGAGAATGATGAACGCGCCACCGGCTGACCTAATTACGGTGGTCGAGATCGCGATCGTCGTTGCGCCTTGAAGTAAGGAATTTTTAAACAAGAGACGCAACTGCGTGTTACACCGTAGCCTCAAAAAATTCAACCCATTCTTTAAATAGCATAACTCTCTCGTAGAGGGACGTGCAATGTGTGTCTTCAGAACAATTTTTAGCGTTTAAAAAAAATTAAGGAAATACTGTTTGGAACGCTACCACTGATATTTGCTTCGTCACAAACTTTCATGCTCCGCGAATTCTCACCAATGGCTTGCTGTTCAAAAAAAAAAAAAAATACTGACGTCGTTGCTATACGACATAAAAATATATTGATGTCGCATATTTGTCGAACACTTTGCAGACACGGGTGGCGTCAATATTACAGAAAAGGCGTTGGTGCGAATAGACGCGTTCATCCAAGGAGAACTTGACAATTCAAGTTTATAGTTAGAGTAAATTTGGGGCATGTAAGGGATAATGTGCTGCCGAATTTCGAAGTTTATGAGCTAATTAGGTGCTGAATAAAAATTGCTAAGCGCTCGTTTTTCTGCCTTTGCTGGATTCATATGAAACGCTTACCAAGTTTGCCCTATTACCTGAGAGAAACAAAAGTGGCAGCAATGGCATATTTTACCAGAATGTGGTTCATAATGTGTGACGGGTTAGTGGAAGTTTCAAGTTTGTAGGTTGATATGGCGCTTTAGTAATTATCATTTAATACTTATTTTCTCGCCATTTTCGTGCCTTAAGCGAGGCTTATAGATGGTTTTTTCTGTCTCCTCTGTGAACTGAGCGGAGATTGCTCTTTAGTTCTTTTTTGAAAAGGGGGAGAGGAGAGTCTTGTGGCTGATGTAAGGTGAACGTCTCCTAAACTCAAGGATATCTGCAACCGTCGTATCAAATCACTTATACAAGCGTTCCAGTGTTTTAAACCTTTCATAGGAAGTAAATATGTCAGAAAATAGAAATTTTAAGTAAATAGAGTACTGTTTAGGTTTGGCGTGCAAGCAAAGCTTTAAGAGCGTGAGATATATACGGAATTTGAAGAAAGTTCTGTAGGAGAGTGTTCGAAAGCGTTATACGGCAGTTTTTGAAATGTTTTTTGTATACTTGAAGAACTGTTGAGAACGCAAAGTTCAAATCAAGTGAAGATGGAGGCTACCTTGCAGGAGATGTATAGAGATGGTTTACCATATGTGACTCAATTAGGAGCGTCCATAACAGTTACCAAATTCTTTTATTGCGATAGCAATTATATGGACACTCCAAAGCAGATTTCTGCCGTCGGCGTCGCCGTCGCCGTCGCCGTGAGGTTCCGTATGACGTCAATGGAGATGAAATCGTCGCCGCGCGCCGCCGAACGCTGTATGTGCGAGTGAAAGGGCGCGAGGGACGCGCGCTTTCACGGGGAGTGAACCCACGGCGGAGAACAAACGCGCGTTCTGCGCCGTGCGTTAAGGGCTGCAGAAGTAGGCGTCTCGTTCCTCCTTTACAATCACCATATATGTAGAGCAAACGCGCCTTCTTCGGACGCACAAAAGCCGTGGGGGGGGGGGGGGGGGGGGGAGGGAATAGTAGCGACGTTTAGCTGCAGCACCAAGTGCCTATTTATATCAGAGGCTCCGGCAACAGTCACCAACGCCGCACGCATTTTGTGCGAACGCGGGCAAAACGCCGACGGCGTCGACAACAGTTGTGCGTGTTGCCGGTGCTGCTGCATGTCCAAGTTTATACAGCTGATAAAGCTACTATCATTACTCCGTATAGCTCTCTACAAATTTGCTATCGCAATTGATGCTTCACCTTTCAGGTGAAACTGCGACAACTTTTTTTCTTCCCTAATTAACGAGTTATGAGATGTGCTTGGTGGGTTTTCTCGGTCTCCTCACTGAACTAAACAAGGCCCGTTTTTATATTTGGTAGAACAAAGGACGATGCCGTGGGTGATGTATGATAAACATTTCGGCTGTGTGGGGTATTTACAGCATTTGAAGGAAAGTACTAATACAAGCATTCCAGTCGTTATACGATCCCAGTATCAAGAATGCGGATGTCATGAACGAAATGAATGTACCGAAAATGTAATATTTTAAGCCAATAGGGGAATATGAAAGTATGACGTGTGGGCAGTGTTTTGCGAGCACTTGTTAAGTAAGTGCTTTGCGGACTGGGGACGTATTCTGCTACGCTGCACTTCGCAATGCGTAAACATATATATATATGTGAATGCAGATACGGGTTGAGGAAGCAAAATGAAGAAGTGTAGTTTGTAGAAATATAATATCGTTTTTGTTCGCAGGAGTTTCAAACTTCGGCTCAGTTTTTTATTTGTCTTTCAATTCTTAATAATTCTTCACAAAAAAATGGAAGGCTATGTAAAAAGACAGCTCCAGACAGTCACTATATTTAACTTTTTCTTTTCAGTGCAACACACTAATCAAATTCGGTGCAGTGGATACAGAGAGCGTGATTTCTCCGTTCGCATGTATTTTGATAGAAGCTCCAGTGGCAAAGCTTCATATTAAATGTGTAAGCACGGTACGTCCGTCTTATCTATTACGTTTTTAGTGCTCATTTAGCATCACAAGAAAGTTGGTATGGCACCGCTTCAAGCGTTCAAAGACGTTATGCGCATACCCTTTCACGCCCTGGGAAATCATTCACCGAGCTTATGCTTGTAGTGACACTAACCAGCGTTCGCCGTATAAAACAAATCGCACCTGGAGCACGTCGAGCGTTCCGCGACTACGTTCGCTGCGGACCGTTGCCACGGTAACGAAACGTTGTGGTTGTTTTCGCTTTTTATGGAACGCTGGCCTCTTTCGAATTGCATTGGCTTCTCCATCTGAACGCGAAAACTATGAACCTTTTGCAGGCCGGCCCATTTATTATGGTGGACATTACGAACTCCGTCGCGTCTTGAAGGGTATTCGTTTGACGGGCACTCGAAAGAAGCGTCGTAGCTATACTCGCGGACAACTTTCTGTGGCAATGAAAGGAAAGCTACGGAGGCAAAGCGCGCCCAAGTGAGAGCGCTTCTCAAAACAGTACCGTGTTTTAATCCACGTTGGTTTAGGCTGGAGAAGAGAAAACGTAAGCAGCTTATTAGCAGCAGTCAAATAAGACATAACGCGCCGCTGAGAGTAAAAGTTCGCTTATTTTTCAGCTTTTCCCTTCCGCGTCTGGGTAGACGCGAAACCGTCGCACGTGGAAGCTGCGTCGATTCAGCGTCTGTTCCGAGCAACCAAAAGCACTGTCGAACGCTGCCGGACTACTTGGCGCGGTAACACATGTGCAGCAGCCACGCGCCCGTAGCTTTCCCTTCATTGCCACAGAAAGTTGTCCGCGAGTATAGACAGGGTACCTTGAAAAATTCTGCCCGTTGTTGAGTAGCATGTGTCTCCCGCTGAGGGACGTGTAATGTGTGTTCTCAGAAAAAAAGGAAATGGCTGCGGATTCGCTCAGCTAACCCTGGATATGGAAAGCGAAAGCTTTGTTTAGCCTGGTTAAGTCTTGGTTTCACTTGGTTAACCTTTGGTTTAGCTGTAATTATTATACTTCGGTATACACTAATCAATAATGCAGATATAATTTATAAGCCGACAGGAGGAGGAGGAAACAAGTTTATTAAGAGAAATTTCAGGCCTTTGTAGGTGGCCGCTTGTCTGCGGCGACCTCTTCCGCCCAGGCAATGATTCCTTTTTGTAGCTTTTCTTCTGGGGACCGTATTAGTGGCTCCCGTGTCGTTTCTGAGGGAGCTGGCAGAAGCTCTCTGAGTGGGGGAAGGCCCTCGCATTTCTCAGAGGATGCGACTTCGGTTTTCTATGGCATTTCTTGTCGCAGTTTTTGCATATTTGCTCAACCTCCCCATCTGTGATAATCGCTAAGCGATGAGGAGTGTAAGGATATTAGTTTGAATTCGGCGGATGATAGTGGCCTGCACTCTCGTAAGGTTGTTGTGTGGTATGCGGTTTATTCTCCTGTGCTCTTTATATAGATTGGGAAGTTCGTTGAGGGAAGTCACTACCTCTCCCATCGGGGAGTCCGGTTCGAAGGAAAGTGAGACCTGGTTTGTTAAACCTCGGGCCACTTCGTGAGCTTCCTCGTTACCAGGATTTCTCGAGTTAGGGGGAAGCCCGAGAAGATTGATTTTTATGTCTTCCTGATTGAAGTTTCTCAGAATCTTGGCTGCATTTAGTCCCACACTGCCCCTCATATATCACTTCAGATAACTTGTGAAGCTGAAAATACCGCACTTAGAGTCGCTAGACATTAAGGGTAGTTGGGTTCATGATGGCCAGCTCTTTGACCACTTCTTGGGCCACTTTGATTGATGCGGCTCTAGTTGAGGCCACTTTTACGATTATAGATTCTTCGTCCACGGAATTCGGGGTGTATGGGTGGTGGCCCTGGTTGGCGGCATCGACCAAGACTGTGGTTTGGTCTTGCTCGTGCTTTTCGCGTAGTTTGTCTGATCTGGCTTTTCTCCTGGCGTCGGGCCTGCCAGCGAGGGTGTTATTTGGTATTCGCTTGATTATTACGGTAATGTCTGATTGCGGGAGATAGTGTGTGCTCTGCCTCGCGTGGTGTATATGGGTTTAATGTTCAGTCTACTTAGGATGTGTAGTCCCGTCATCGTGTCTGATAGCCGTGTTATTTGTGCTGTTTTGTGTGATACGATCAGCTCATCTTGGGTGTTGTGCACTCCAAGTTGGAGGAGCCTCTAGGTGCTGGTAGAAACTGGCAAACCTAGGGCCCATTTGTACGCTTGTCGAATTATAACTTCGAGTTTATCTTTCTCTGATTTCCTGAGATGATAATAGGGGAACTAGTAGACTATGCGCCTGATTAAAAATGCCTGAATCAACCTACAAGTCCAAGCGTTTTGCGAGCCGAAGGGCTCGCTCTTCCTCATTCTCCGATGCTAGCTTCGCGTGCTTGGCATTCCAGACCCTCTCCAGTGAAGCTGTTCGCGGGGCGATATCCGCGAGGTGGTCAGACTCCGGTCAGACGCCGGCCGAGCTTGGCGCGGCGAGTCACGTGATGCGTTGCCACGGCTACGGCGCAGCTGCAGTCAAATGAAGGTCAAATTGCTGGCGGCGGCGAAACTCGGCTCGACTAGGTTAGCTCGCTTAAAATTTTTTTTAAATGTAGACTTGGTAAAGCACTGCCTCTGTTTCTTTTTGTTTTGCCGAGCTATTTCATGCTCCGCAAGTTCTTGTCAAAGTTATTGCATTTAAAAAAATATTTACGAGTTTCTTGCGGAGCTCTCTAAAGGCAGCTGTTGCATTGGTATTAAAGCAAAGCAGTTACGGCGAATAGAAGCGCCCAAAAATATTATATGCGTGTTTTCACAGTCGCATGGGACAACTGAAATATTGACCGAGTTTATATTTAAAGAAATGTGCAAGGGTAGACATATGTTAGTAGTGATGTGCAGGTAATTGTGCAAGAGGGTTAAAATATTTAAATCCAAATGAAAATTGCTGAACGCTCGCCTCTTGGGGTTAATAAACTCTTACCTTATTTCACTGTTGCACGGAAAAAACCAAAAGTGACGACAATATTTTGAGAAAATCGTGATGTGTACCGAAAGTCTGCACTGTGCAGTTCGATTATTTTTGTTAGAAATGTATATTTTGAACCACTATCTTGATAATAGAAGTTTGAAGTAGATATGAAGGGCATTGAAGATCCGCCGTGTCATACTTCAACGGATAATTGCTGAAGTATCACACAGTCTGTTCTTGCAGCTGGTGATTGTAGATGTGATTCTCTTGGCTTTTGGAAATCATGAATTATGATATTTTATGCCTTTGATGGCCCCCATTTTTTCGCACAAATACAACTGCCATAGCCTTATGAAGCGATTATTACGGGGCCAAATCACACACACGACCACAGACGCCGCGTCTATAAATGTCACTGCGCTCTTTTCATCCGAGGCTTTAAGGAACCACGTTATATATATAACAGTTACACGACATATATTTGTCGCTGTAACTGCGTCGCGGTCGAATCCAATGGCGCGGAGGGTAAATTTGACCACTGTTTCGCGAAAACGGCAAACGTGCTGTATCTAGATAGTGTGTGGTACATTTGAAACCACATACGAGGATCTGACCCTGGAGAGTTTCCAAGTACACATCACTGCGCCAAAATATAAATTCGCGGATCACACGCACATTGGGAATCGATGTAAGCGAAGCTTTGTACGCTGTTTGGTTTGATTGAGTATAATTATCGGTGATGTTGGTCGCAAATGTGTCATTCCTTCAGTGTTTAGTCCAATACGAGAGAGGTGATTTGATGTAAAACGTTACATTGCGTGCACCAGTGCTGTTTGTCTTTGTTGCCCACAGAGCACACAGGAAGACGTGTTTGCTTGAGGCATTGTTGTGCGTGAATGTTCTTAATGTCTGAGTGGGTGGAGCATTATCATTGCCTCACATGGCACATCGCTTCGTCGGAGAAGTGTTAAACTTTAATTGAATTATGGGGCTGTACGTTATTCAAATAATAATTATAACTGTATGTGTACATTGCATACATACATTCACGGTTTACACCATGTTTTGCTGCGTAGCGAAGACACTCCTGCTCTGCGCGACGCTTCTTTCGGGGCTTACGTGTTTTCGACACTGAGTGGACACTTTGAAGGGATTTTGCTGGTGCGTGTTTACGTGCTTCTTTTGCAGACGGGGCCAACACGCTGCTTAGACGCCAGCTCAAAGCGCCCTGTTCAGGCTATGGACGACTGTAATGTGTACGTTATCACAGCCCTGCACCTGACTTTTACAGCGAAGCTGTACACCTCTGGTTGGTCGGGAAATGCCGTGGCGTAAGCACAAAACGCCATACCCATACCACCTGTGCGATAGCTTCGCCAAGCTGGGGGAGAGAGAGCTGAGAGAGAGTGAAAGCAGAGTATAAAGACAGCATCGCCGAGCATAGCGGATGCGAGGTGGAGACGAGGAGTGAAGGAATGTGGTGGTGGGACGCGTAGAGCTGCTGCCATAGAGTTTCCTCACCGTAACACCTTGAGGGTAATCTGGCGCCACCATCTATGCGAGTTTTTTTAAAGGGCGATGTGCCGTCATGGGAATGATGGGATGTGTGTTCTGCGAGGCTTGTGTTGGCTGGTGTTGTACGAGACTTCGTCTAAAAGGGGGAATATGTCTACACAAATGCTATGTTCTTAAAATAAAATCTACAAAACGCTTTCATTCACCCATATTAAACCTCTCAATAAAATTTAAGCTTTACAATGCAGAACCAAGCGAAGGAAGGCAAGAACAGACGACAAGTTGCTCGAAAGCGAGCGAGAATCTTTTCGCCTGTCATTCCACTTTAGCGGCCAGCTGATACTTTTTACGTTTTATATAATTGTACATCCAATAGTAAGTCCTCAATATAAACAAAACATGTTTTTGTGTAATAATTAAGCTAGGACAGCTTTTTAGGTGCTGTTCCAGCAGAAAATAAGACATTGTGACAGACGTAACGCTGCTAGCCAGGCGCGTCTTCAAGGCTTTCTGGGTCTACGAGAAGGATGCCAATCCGAAGTCACAATATACCGGCATTCCCATGGATACCACAGCTACGGTGGCTAGAAGGGGGAGGTGAGAGCAACGGCGGCGGCGGAGTGTTGCAAACAATCATGACAGCAGCGGCGGCGCTGCAGTTGCCAGCAAGATCGCTCCCCGGGCACGGAGGCACGGCGGTTGGTGCCGCGGCTTTAGTGTTAGGCCGTTTTTGTTAGCAATTGTGGTCGCAAATTTGACATAACTAGCGCTAAGCTAATGCATATCGTACCTTGTTAGTAGAGGAGACAATAAATGACCAGCAGCTATCCTCTGATGAGTGGTTAAGTGTTAAAGACGCATTAGATTCGGGCACGTCACGGCGGGCACAAATATTTTTAGCTGGTCTCGGTCGCACGCGTTCTACATGCTTTCCCGAATCGTCGGGAGCGAAAAAAAATGATTTCAGCTAATGCGAAGAATATTATGCTAGTGGTGTGGGTAAAAAAAGCTGCACCGATTGCTAGGCTCGCAGTGAAGAGCTCCTGAGGTCATATTACGGCGCCGCACTGCATCCTGCTCGTCAAATTGTTTAATACCAATACATGATGCTTTAGAAATCATTCCACATAGGAGTTAAGTAAACAAACTTATTTTAGTCGCTAATGTGATGAACTAGAACGGTGGGGACCATGAAGAATACTCAAAAGGACGACAGACAGCACTTGATTATATGATCCAATATACAGGGTGTCCCAACTATGATGCAACAAGATTTAAAAATGTGCAAATGCCCCGTAGCTGTACAGAACCAAGGCAATGTCGTTTGACGTCGCTTTTAGATACTCAGATTATTTTTGCATGCCCCCTAATTACATAATTAGTCTTAATAAATAATCAACTTATCAAGTATAATTACATGAAAAGTGTCAATGTGAAAATTGCAGAGCAACTTGAAAAACAATCGTTACAGCTTTCTCTTGCTCAATACGTGCTACATAAACGTGTTTTTGCGAGCGTGAAAGAAGCCCGCGAATATACGCAAAATTTCCGCGCGACTGGCCGCACGCGGCCCTTTGCTCAATACGTGCTACATAAAAACACTTTTATGTAGCACGTATTGAGCAAAACAAAGTTGTATCGGTAGTTTTTTCAGTTGCTCTACAATTTTCACATTGGCACTTTTCATCTAATTATGATATTCTAGAAGTTGATTAATTAGGACTAATTATGTAATTAAGCGGAATGCAAAAATAATCGGAGCATCTACAAGCGACGGCAAACAACATTACCTTGGTTCTGTCCAGCTACGGGGCATTAGGATATTTTAAAATCTTGTTGCATGATAGTTGGGACACCCTGTAGATGATTCAACTGGGGTTCGAAGTGCAGCTCGGAGATCTTCGAAGTCCTGTCTAAGGCCTTGTATGCATGGGGCACGAGCCGCTGCCACGCTTTAAGTGCCTTATCGTCATCAGGCACCGAAAAAGGGGATGTTTTTTTTCTGCTTTTCTAGCAGAAACATAGCCTGTTGTGCAGCCCAGCGTAAAACAGTGCGTCTGTCGTTTCATGCGACTTGCCATGGCTTCTTACAGCATGGCAACGTGTAAAAATATTGTCACCACAAGGATGTACAAGTGCACAGCGTGAATGCGAACAGAAATGAGTCGTGGAGCTAAAAGAACCAAACAGAAGCGTGCAAACCGAGCGCACTCGCTAGCTCCGGCAGCAGCCAAACTGCAGCAGAGGCATCGAAGAGTGGACGTGCGTGCCACCACTCGGCATCATGAATCACTGCAACACGCACCGCGCTCTCTGACGGCTGCGTTGCTCCCCCCGCCCCTTTTAGCCACTGCACCACAGCGCAGGAGCGGCAGTTTTCCCTCTAGGATATAGTGAGAAACTCTATCGCTGCTGCCGACGTCGATCGCGTTCCCCCGCGTTTGCGCCGAACGCGCCTAGTGTCTGCGACTGTAGCCCATGCCTCTGCCAGCGCCTCGGCAGTTTGCGACCACACAACTGGACACTAGTCTATTAATTTTATTTATTTATTTATCAATACTGTAAGCCTTGAAAGGCTCATACAAGAGTGGACATACAAACAGTACAGGCGTAGCGCTTTGTCATACAGTGGTTTGCAGCAAGCTCAAAACAAAAAGGCAATGGTTACAATTGCCGCGCCATGTAAGCAAGAAATAAATACAAGGAAACAAATACAAACTATACAGCGCTTACGCCTTCAAAGGTGTAAGAAGCAGTTAATACAGAAAAAAAATGCACATTGGGTGTTCCGTGCAATGTACAATTAGTATCAAGTGTAATGTGTAATAACATACCATCCAATGGACCAACGTGCGGAAGAACCGAGCGCAGAAAAGTACGAAAGAACGTATGGACACCGGCGCGTGAGCAAGAAGTTGGGGGCAATACGTCATTGATAAATTTTTGAGGAACGCTCAGCCAAGACGACCACAATGCGTTCATCATTCCGATAATGACACGAGGTGCAATTCGAGTGCCGACACGAACGAGTGCACAGATTGTAAGCAAATAATGTCACTTGGGAGGAAATTCCACAGATCTATCGTTGAAGAAATAAAAGAGTATTTTAGTGTGCTACAACGCGAAAAGAATGGTCTAATACATTTATCACGGTTATTTCGACTAGTGTGACGTCCGGCGGGGGCACCAGGTAGTCGGATTTTGTTAAGTTTATCAGGTCATGGTAAAGAAGATAAAGGAACTTCAAACAGGCCAACCTCCTCCGACCAGCAAGTGTTGGTATGCCTGCTTGTGTGCGAAGCGCAGTTACGGTGTCATACCTTGAATACATTGCGCATATGACGCGGAGCGCCCTGCTTTGAATCTTTTCTAATGCTAAGTTTAAATATTTTTGATGCGGGTTCCATACTATGCTGCCGTATTCTAATATCGGTCCTAACCAGGGTTTTATAAGCAGTTAATTTCACCGAGGTGGGGGCAGTCGCTAGCTTTCTTCGTAAAAATCCGAGTTGTTTGAACGCGCGTGCGCAAACGTTATTGATATGTACGTCCCACTTCAACGATCTTGTTATTGTGACACCTAGATATTTGACTGAGTCTACTCGTTCCAACGAAGTATTCTTTAATTTATAGGTGAAATTTAAGGGCTCTTTTTTACGTGTTACAGTCATACACAGTTTTCTGTGTGTTAATTTGCATGTCCCATTCTTTTCACCAGGTAACGATGTTTTGTAGAGTCTTGTTAAGCTTTGTCTGTTCGACAGTTTTAACAGGTGTGTATATGACGCAGTCGTCCGCAAAAAGCCTTATTGTAACCCCTGGTTCCATACATGTATACAAGTCATTAATATATGCAAGAAACAGAGTTGACCCCAGAACCGATCTCTGTGGCACACCAGAAATAACGTCAAGATAATCTGATTCAGCATTATTTACGGAAACAAACTGAGACCGATTCGAGAGGTAGGCTTCAATCCTTGCAACAATCTTGGGATTATTACCAATTGATTTGAGTTTGAAGATTAGTAAAGTGTGTAGACGTGGTCGAAAGCCTTCGAAAAATCGACAAAAATTGCAAACTGCAGGCTTGCAGTCTTGAATCGATTATTACAGCAAAGTCGTGTATAATTTCTAAAAGTTTCGTAACAGTTGAAAGCCCTAACCTGGAGCCGTGTTGTCTGAAGTATAATAGGTTATTTTCTTCTAGATAAGTTACGATAGGCTCATTTATTATATGTTCCATTAGTTTACCACATGTGCTGGTTAGGGATATTGGCCTGTATGTGTCTAGAAGCTGCTTCTTTCCACCTTTGTGAATTGGCACAATTTTTGCGCACAACCAGTCCGCGGGAAGCACTGCCGTTTCAAGTGATGCATTGAATTTTTTATGCAGGAAAGGGGACAACTGACCCGCGTATCGCTTGAGGAAGGTGCTTGATAAATTATCAGGGCCAGGGGATTTTTTAACGTCTATTTGTAGGAGCAAATTCAAAATGCCGGACTCTTTTGTCAGGATTTCAGGCATTGCCAATTCGTACTCGGACAAGGGCATATTGGGGACGTGGGCACGGGAGAAGACCGACTGAACATATGTATTGAATGAGTTAGCGATAGTCCAAGCATCCTCAACCACTTCACCGGCAATTTCCAATTTGATTGCACCACTTTCCGGTTTTGAAAGATACCGCCAGAATTTCCGCGGCTGTTTTGTCATGAACTCAAGTAAAGTATTAGAAAAAAAGTGGTCTCTCGTGCTTCTTAACATTTCTTTTAGTTCTCGTGAAAGCTGGCTAACCATAGTGGAATTATTTTTTTCTTGCGCATCCTTTGCACCCTTCTTTTTAGGTGTATGATAGTTCGTGTAATCCACGGCGTTCTCCGCTTTATTTTTCTGAACTTGGTAGGAATAAAATTATTTTCCCAGTGTACAATCCCCCCTTTTAATTTTAACCAGAGGTCGTTGGCGTCCAACTTATTATCGTAAAAATCATCGTCCGCAATTCCTAAAAAATCAATGATGCTTTCATCATTTGCCCTTGTGTAATCCTTAACCAAAATTCTGGTGTCAGTACTAGGGTGCCTTGCACCCATGCCAAGATCGTCAACCGTCAATAAAATCATTTTATGGTCGGATATACCCGGTTCTATGCTAACTTAAGCGGTTAAAGATGTGGACACAGAGACAAGGTCTAGCACTCAACACACTTGCTCTTGAACGCGTGTTGGTTCATGCACAAGTTGAGCTAGCGAGAAACTCTGCATGATATCAAAAAGAAGGTCACAACTTTTGACTTCTTTATTGCCATTTAACAAGTTATCCCAGTCAATGCCTCCCAAGTTAAAGTCTTCAGCGAGAATAATTTGGTTCTTTGGTTGATGTGTTTATATAAGAAGTCGTATAGTTCTTCAAGGTAACTGTCCGGAGTAACTGTCCGGAGGTAACTGTCAAAGACGTCCGGAGTTTTGTGGGGCTCTGTTCTTATTTCAGACGGTTCGTGAAAGATTTCGCAGCAATCGCTCAACCACTCACAGAACTTATGAAGAAAGACGTGCCTTTTACGTGGGGTTCCCCTCAGGCTGCCGCATTTTCACGCCTTATCACGATTCTGACTAATCCACCGATCTTGGCCCACTTTGACCCGTCCGCACCAACAGAGGTCCGAACCGATGCCAGTGGTTATGGGATCGGCGCCGTCTTAGCGCAACGCCAACACGGACACGACCGCGTTATAGCCTACGCTAGCCGACTCCTGACAACTGCAGAGCGCAACTATTCGATTACCGAGCGCGAATGTCTTGCTCTCGTCTGGGCTGTTTCAAAGTTCCGCCCATATTTATATGGCAAGCCCTTCTCAGTAATCACAGACCATCATGCGCTGTGTTGGCTTTCATCGCTCAAGGATCCTACTGGCCGGCTCGGTCGTTCGGCCCTCCGACTACAAGAATATCCCTACACAGTGACGTACAAGTCGGGACGCCAACACCAGGACGCAGATTGCCTCTCTCGCTACCCAGTCGAAGACCCGACCTCTACGTCTGAGCCTGACACCGACGCCTGCGTTCTCTCTGTTTTTCCACTGGTCCATGTCGCCGACGAGCAGCGCCGTGACCCGTCCTTGCGTGTCATCATTGACCGCCTGGAATCTCCACTTGCCGACAGTTCCCTTCGCTTATTCCCACTTCAAGATGGCGTACCCTACCGCCACAACGTTCACCCCGACGGCCCAGCATTACTCCTTGTGATCCCTAAACACCTTCGCTCGGCTGTTCTCCACGAACTTCACGACCTCCCCACTGCCGGTCACCTCGGTTTGTCACGTACCTACGACCGGATCCGCCGACGCTTCTTTTGGCCTGGGCTTGCTCGCTCCGTTCGAAAATACGTAGCTGCGTGTGATAAATGCCAGCGACGCAAGACACCATCGACGCTACCTGCTGGGTACCTACAACCAATCGACATTCCCGCGGAGCCATTCTTTCGGGTTGGTTTAGATTTACTTGGTCCCTTTCCCCTTTCTACCTCTGGGAGCAGGTGGGCCGCTGTGGCCACAGATTACGCCATGCGCTACGCCATCACCCGAGCGCTCCCTACAAGCTGCGCCACAGATGTTGCCGATTTTCTTTTACGCGACGTGATTTTATTACATGGAGCTCCGCGACAACTTCTCACAGACCGTGGTCGGACATTCCTGTCAAAAGTTATCGCGGACATCCTGCAGTCCTGTGCCACGAGGCACAAGCTATCCACGTCATACCATCCGCAAACTAATGGCCTCACGGAGCGTCTTAATCGCACTCTCACAGACATGCTCGCGAAGTATGTCTCTTCAGACCACACAGACTGGGACCTCACTCTGCCGTTTGTCACCTTTGCCTATAATTCCTCGCGCCACGACACAGCCGGCTATTCCCCATTTTTCTTCCTGTTCGGCCGAGAACCAGCACTGCCCCTCGACACAACTCTCCTTGTTCACGCGGCACCCACCAGTGAATATACACTTGATGCCGTCGCCCGCGCTGCTCACGCAAGGGAAATTGCCCGTGACCGCTTTCTGAACTCCCAAGAGAGTCAAAGGCGTTTGTACGACCAGCGACACCGAGACGTGCACTTCCCGCCTGGTTCTTTGGTGCTTCTATGGTCTCCGTCGCGTCAGGTCGGCCTGTCAGAAAAACTGCTGTCGCGTTACACAGGCCCCTACCGAGTGCTTCGTGCCGTGACTCCCGTCACATACGAGATCGCCCCTGACGCCCCATCTGCTTTCCAGTTCAGCGATATCGTGCACGTTACACGACTGAAGCAGTATCACCCTCCCAGTGATGACATTTAGACGCTCCGGGACGTCGCTTCTGCCGCCGGGAGATTATGCTACACGCGTGTGGTATTTGATTGTTTGACCGAGGCGCGCGGGCGCCATCACTCGAGAAAAGAAGAGGAAGAACGAGCTGGGCTCGCGCTGTGAACCTAACCGGTCAGCGCTGCAACCGCTGTTGTAAATACAACCGGTAAATAGTTGCCCGTCTTACTGACTCGTTCTTCGCGTAACAATATATATATATATATATATATATATATATGTATGTATGTATACTGAGTGACGCGTCACCACACTTTCATATATAAAAGGGAGACCCATCTAGGATCTCATTCAACACATAAGACTGCCATGGGCTGACCACGGAAATAAAGACACGCTTATGTAATCTGATTCTATGAGCGACGCGAATTGCCTAGTACTTTCTTGAAGACACGCGGGCACAAGGGATTACCCTGGAAGCTTCGATGAGTCATGTATAAAAGCCGACGCGCTTCGCCGCTGATCAGATTTCGACGATCACTGACTGTATTCGCCGCTATTGTCGTGCTACGAGTGCAATTTGTTTTGTGGGCACAGGTTCGCCAAACAAAAAGTCCGTTTCGTCATTCATATTATTACGAATGTTTTCTTCACCATCAATACTACGTGACAGTATTTTCTATCCAACAAAAAAGCCGGCAGATCCCGCGCTCTGTGGGAATCGATGTTATGCGAATAAGCGTGCGGGGACCCTACCAAGTTAACGAAACGACCATGAGAGCACCACGACCATAGGCGGCTGTTTCATGACCTACATTTCACGCATATCATGACATTCATGTCACGAGTCCTCAGGAGTCCCTTTAGCTACGCCTGAGAGACCGTAAGGCGAAAGCCTTAGTCATGCTTATGACTTCGACCGTCGCCTTTTCCTTCATTTTCTACCACAACCGAACCCATTCCATTGGTTTTTGTGTTAATCTTTTTCCGCTGAGTCATTTCCATATTTGCGGAGTCATGGTAAGGGCTATGACTTCTACCATGATCCGTTAGTGTTTCCGTCATTTAGTACCTACGTCAGAACCCTTTTCAGTGTTTTTCGAGTGCCAAACTTTTTTCGCTGAGTCATTGTCAATTTTGCTGGGTCATGCTCATGACTATGACTTCTACCGTCATTATTTAGTGTTTCTTCCACATAGTGCCCACGTCCGAACCCATTCCAGTGGTTTTTGAGTGTTAATCTTTTTTCACTGAGTCATTATCATTTTTGCTGAGTCATGCTCATGACTATGTCTTCTGCCAGCAGCCTGTAGTGTTTCCTTCACTTTGCACCCACGTTAAAATTCATTCCAGTGGCTATAGAGTGTTAATCTTTTTTGTTGGGTTATTGTAATTTAGGCGGAGTCATGTTCATGACTATGATTTCTGCCACCATCCTTTAGTGTTTCCTTCACTTAGTGCCCTCGTCCGAATCCATTCCAGTGTGTTTTGAGTGTTATTTTTTTCACTGGGTCATTGTCATCTTTGCTCAGGCATGCTCATGACTATGAGGTCTACCAACATTCTTTAGAGTTTCATTCTCTTAGTACCCACGTCCGAACCTATTTCAGTGCTTTTTGAGTGTTGTTTTTCGCTGGGTCACTGTGATGACCTAAATGACATGCATGTCATGATACTTATGTCATGACCTATCACTTATGTTCGTCATACACTCCTGTCATGCTATGCCAATTTTGTTACCTACCAAGTTAACGAGACGGCCATGAGAGCACCAAGATATAGGCGGCTGTTTTATGACCTACATGACAATGATTTTATGACATATCATTTATGTTTGCCATATACTGTTGTCATAGTATGCCAAGTTTGGCACATACCAAGTTAGCGAAACGACCATGAGAGCACAAAGTCGTAGGCGGCTAGATAGATACTGTCAAAGCACCAAATGTTCGCCAAGGAATGCTTTGCATATAAAACAACGCTCCAATATCGTCATTATTCAGCCAGTTACGCCTGGAACTGTATTCCGTTGCGGAAGGATGTCACCCGTGTACGCCTCGTACTTTCGGCAGTGCTGCAAGCGACTTGTTAGAAAGGATACAGTCAGCCCTTAGACATTCTCTCTTAACAGGCTTTCCGTGACAGTAAATAATATTGCCTCTATAACGTACGGTAATTACATGTACAGGAAGAACAGTGTCTGCAAAATCGAGGGGTGTTGTTTCAATCAAGCCGGTACTTTGTGCATCATGCCTATAGTGCAGCCGCACTTTTTCAGGGAAGACGTGGCTCTGGATATTGCCAGACCTGAATGCGGGAGATATTCATGTATCCAGATGGGATCGGTGTCAGGACTGCGGACATTTTAGCTCAATTTCCGACAACGCAGCAAAATCTGGAATGTTTATTAACAATGGACTCCTTATTTCTGTCGTGAAGCTGGCTTTGCCACTGAAAGGCTGCCTTCAAGGAGAAGTCCTCTTCATTCCCTCGGACTGTCGCGGTGCCCATAGAAATCCCATTTACGAGGACAGATGCTAAAGCTTTGTTTGACGAGATCATGCGCTCCGCTAGGACAAGTTACGTGCATCACCTAGACCACGTTCGTTACCGCCTTCATTTATTTGATTTCGAGCATAGACACATAATACCACGCCACATCCAAGGAATCCACGCTAGCCTTGTACATAGATGGCACAGCACTATCGCCACCTCATTGATCATCCGGGATGTCCTGAATGTGAGAAATGCAGCACATGCCTTGCGCGTGCGCGCTATGCTTGCGCTTTGGCTTAATCTTAGCCCTTTCAGACGCCAGTTAGTTGTGTTGATTGAAAAACATACTTTCAGCACATTTCTTACATCTTAAGAATCATCAAAAGCTTACAACTGATCAGTTCTTTAGTGAGTCTTGTCATGTTTACAGAATGTGAACTCCACGCGAAAACTCAGTGCAGGAACGTGATATAAGCGAACATCAAATATGTCATGCAACCAGACCTATGCAGCCATTAGATAATTCTGATTTGCGCAACACATTGTGAAAAAACAATGAAAGAATTGAGCCCGCTACATGCACTGACATACTCACACCAAGCAAAATACCCAACCTCCATGCTCGTTCTACGAAAGCAATTTGCCGTGTAATTCAGCTCTGATATTTCAATTCAAGAGCGTTTCAAGATGTACTGGACGCATTTTAAATACGCTTACTTTTAACACTGCTTTACCTGTTGATGCAGGTGTACACAATTGTGTACACGGCGTCTGAAAGGGTCAGGCATGCATCGACAACTGTCTAAAAACATTTCTTTCGGTCCATGGGGAAAATACTCCGCGTGTCAGGTAAGCATGGCCAATGCTGCATTAGTGAGAAAAAATGAACTGAACGTGCAACTGTAACAGGCGTTTCTATAGTCTTTTTCCATCTCCAATTCATGCACTTATCGTCTCCTGTATCCTCCTCCAATTTTGTTACGCTTATCCCAGCGATGAAATGCAGGCCCTTTTCAATCATCGAGTTTACATTTTCGTACACAATTTGTTTCTCTGTACGCGCGGACAACTTTTTGTGGCAATGAATGAAAACTACAGAAGCTTCCGCACATGTGTTACTGCAGAGTTATCCGGGCCTGAGTTTGACAGCACTTTCGGTGCCTAGGAAGAGATACTGAATCAGCGTAGTTTCCACGTGAGACGGTTTCACATTTTTTGATATGTGGTAGAGAAACACCGGGAAGGATGCAACGCTATTTTCTTCTGTTGATCAGCCTCAACTAATGCGAATGAGAATGTGGGACGCTTTATTGCGATTATCATTCTTTACCTACGTCAGACAGTTGGAATGGATGGATGGATAAATGCACGCGTGCATAGATGGACGGAAAAATGGATGGATGGATGGATGGATAACAAGGGAAGGGAAGCGCAGTCGAGGACGGCATAAAACTAGGTGGGGTGATGAAGTTAGGAAATTTGCAGGAGCAAGTTGGAATCAACTAGCGCAGGACAGGTGTAATTGGATAGCACTGAGAGAGGCCTTTGTCCTGCAGTGGACATGAATTTAGGCTCATGATGATGATGATGATGATGGATGGAATTATCCATCCTTGATGGATATTTATTTCTTCATTTATTTTTAATACATACTGCGAACACCAAGTCCATTCAGGGTGAATAAAATACAATATTAGAACACAAGTAAAACAATGTCAATACAACAAAATGCTGCAACAATACGGCAATAATGCTGATACGAAAAGCAAACAATCGTGATACAAGTTTCATAAAGGCAAGTCATTCCAGTCATTATTGGTGCGTGGAAAGAAAGAGTATTTAATGGGTTGGTTCGGGTAAAATAGGGGGTTTGAGCATTTTGGTGATGTTGGCGAGTAGGTCTTGTTACTACCGGACTTACATACAAGGTCGGGTCGAGTGCCAAATTGTTAATTAGTAACTGAGAAAGGAAGTCAAGCCGTAATTTTTTCGACGCCATTGAAGTGTAGGAATATTCTTATACTTAATTAGTTTAGTTGGCGAGTCGCTTCCGTATGGACAGATCCATGCTTATATACTCGTATGGATCTATCCATACGAGTATATACGCAGAACAGCCCATGATGGCACGAAAGTGCAGGCTGTGAGGCGTCTACCATTTGAAGTTCTTGTTAACCTAATCTTGTTTCGTATGAAGTTTATTACAGCCTACGAGGTAGGTGCTGTTTCGCTTCTAGTTCCGTTTAACCGAAGTTCACAAAAAGATGCACTTTGTTTAAACGAAGTTTGTTAACATTGTTTCTACGGGTGGCCAACTAAAGTTGGCGTCGTCGTCCCGTTTATCCGACAGTTTTGTTTTTCCGGAGTCTACTATACTTTGTAATTACCAGCACATACTAGAAAGTGCGCAAAGGATCAATTGTTCTATTATGACCTTTGTTTCAGGGTCTGCAATACCTTTACATGAAATTATGTATATCTGACACATTTTGGAGTGTACTTCATAGTGTCAGTTGGTGGATGTTGAAGGTGCTGTGGGGCAAGGTAAGAACACGTTTTTATCTTGCGCTATATTGCATCGGATAACGTGACGCACATCTATTGACAGTGTATATTACACCGTAAAACCAGGCGTCAATCTAATAGATATGTTTTTATCATTTTTGCCTAGCCATCCACGTCACTCCTACAAGACGTTTCTATAGCTGTGAGCAAGGAGAGAAGGACAGAATCCCGATTGTCAAATGAAAAAAAAAATAAAAGGGTTCGTCAGAAAACGCCATTACATTGGCTGCCGTGTGCAGTAGGTGACGGCCCGCCTTAATTTGTGGGTAAGTGCTTGGAAATAGAGCTTCCAATATATTTGCCGTCATTTAGTGCAGCACTTCTTACAGTGTACGTGATAAGCGAATCGGCTACAGCACAGCAGTTCGGGCCCCGGAAATCCTGGAGCACCGCTCTGGTGTCTGCTACCAGACACCAGAGCGGTGTCTTCAGACCAGCCGTGTTCAGGTCGACCTCTCAGATTTTATGTAGTTTATCAAACTTTCGCTACCTCGAGACAGTTTACAGACGTGCTACCCACGATATTGCTTGTAGTCGAGACAGTTTGGTAGTGGTAAGCGTCGTAATGGTGCATGAGCCAGGAAATGGCTGCCAATTTCTGGCTGCTGAACTGATTGCGAAAGCAGCACCTGATAAGCGCATGCGCTGAGAATGTAACACCCTATTATAATGCGAAGCAGTCGGTAGCTACCTACCCGGCTTTTTTTGCGTCTTGGTCGGTCGTCGGGGTGGCTTGAGAAAATGATGTGTATGTCGTGCTGACGATAGGACGAAATGTACGAGTAAATGTCCGAAGAGGAGGAGGCATATCGCAAACGGTTATCGAACCTGGGACCTTCCGCTCTGAAAGTTGACGCTAGGCCACCTGTGCCACCACGTCACGTAACGATGCGTGAGCGCTCAACTAAAAAGGATAGTTGGACTAGTCAGCGCTGTTGCTCCTGCTGAGACGTCGTTTCTGGCACAAAAAACACGAAAACGCGACAGCGCTAGCGCTCTGTCCAGGCTTTTCTTTTTTTACGTTAAAACGTCTTTTTCTTGAAAGAAACTAATGACCTCTAACAGCATTAGAGAGTTTTAGAATAGGGGCCCCAAGAGTTTGGGGCCCCAAAGAGCTTTGCGGGTGTTAGCGTTGGGGCATGCAAGAGCGATGAGTTTTAGAATAGGGCTTTGCGTTTGCGAATACCGTCTTTCGCTTGCAGCGCCACTACGGTGTCAAAGAAAAGCTATTATAAATATTAAAATAAACTATACCATTTTATGATAGGAAGAGTAATTTTGACTTTCGTGGTTTTGCGTTTAATTGCAATTAAGGTGTTATTCTATTAGCAGCAAGCGATTTATTGCGCCTAATTTTGAGTAACCAACTTGACGTGCCTTCACCAGCCAAACTAATCCACGTTAGGCCTACGAGCCATGAAATCGACAATCGAATTCAGAATCAGCGGCGTCTAATGAATCAATCTTCATTACACACGTTAGTTGAGAGAAAGCGATAACCGCAGTCACTTCTCTTAGCTTACTAACTTCACGCGTTACCACGAATCAAGCCGAGTTTGGTACTCGGAGAGCCGCCGCTTCGATGGGTGCCGCCATGTTTGTTGACGCAAAACTTTTGAGGCTGCTTTTGGGGCTCCCGCTAAATCGGCGAAATAGCGTGCCCAACGCAAAACCCAAACGCAGTTAGCGTCTCTCGCATGCGCAGTGGTGTCGACGCTATTTCTTTGGGGCCCCAAAACGTTTGGGGCCCCTATTCTAAAACTCTCTATTTAGTCACAGGGCTGTTGTAGATTGTGCAACAGAGATCTCAAACAAGAAAGTCGATGAAGGCTTTATCGACTATAACGGCAATCGAAGCATAATCGAAGCAATCGAGCGTGAACATGAGTACTTATAGAACTTTGAGTTGTCGCGGATGTGGACTTGGCCGAGTGACAATGAGTGCGAGTAGACGGTAGTATATGAACGTGAGTTCATAACTTTTCGTGTGGGTAGACCTAAGTAGGAACGTGAGTATACCCGCGGTAAGTATAGGCCCGCGCTGCGTCGACGCTTGCCGCCACCGCGCGCTCTTCGCCCGACGCGAAAGGCATCGCCGACGAGTCACCGGTGCCTCCGGCGAAGACGACGGTAGCCTTCCGCGAAGGGAGCGCGGCGGTAGCTTCCGCGCTCGCCATCTCGACCTCGTCTTCGCCCCGTTCCTCAGTTAGGCTTAACCGGGCCAGCTCCTGGCTCTGCCAGTTCACGAAGTTGTCCTCGTACGATCGGTGACGGTGGGGCATCGCCGCGGCGGTCAGCGTCACCGCGGTCGTCTTGCGCTGCATTCGAGCCGTCTTGGTGGGCCTGCCACCGGAGCAGCACCTCTTGATAGGGCTCAGCTCGGGCGAGGAGGAGCCGGCCTCACGCAAGTCCTGCTCCGGGTTCCAGCCTGGGAGGCGCAACTCGACGCCCCTAGTCGACAGCCGAGTGTCTGGCGGACCCACGTCGGCGCTGTCTCCCGACGCGAAATGCCTGCAGCGGTGAAGGATGTCATGCAACTGTGTATAAAAATAGGAGCTGTCTGGTCGGGAGTCTATATTTTAACCCTATAATGCAGAACGTATGATATTTTCAAGTAGTAGTGGCGATGAAGAAAACAGCAGCGAAACTGTGAATGACGAGACTATAGCTTTTTATTGGGCGAGCTTGTGCCCAGGAAAATAGGCTACACACAAAGAACAACGATAGCGGCGAACAGAGTCGGCGGTCGCCGAAAACCTGATCAGCCGAAAACCTGATCAGCCGATAAAGCGCGTCGGCTTTTATACATCAGTCATCAAAGTTTCCCGAGTAACCGCTGGTGCCGGCGTGTTTTCCAGAGAGAACTGCACAATTCGCATCGCGCATACATGCAATCAGATTACAGAAGGTTCGGTGACAACAGACAGCGGATAGAACCATGGATAATGAAACTTCACTCGAGAAACTTCCGATACATGCAGACGCGTCCTTCACTGAGCGATGGACGCGCCGATGGACGCGTTTCACCGTCTAACGCTTGTTGGAGGGTGAAACGCGCTCACCCGAGAAATATAAACAAGTAAACTTGTCAATATGCATGCTACTCCAACTTAATGTACCTAGTAATACCCATTTAGGCATAGGAAGCCTTTTCGATACGCTGGAGCGAGGTCCGTTTAAATAAATACTAAACTGATTAAACTGATTATGCTTTCGCTGAAATAATATTTCACGTTTCAAAAATGTGCAGTTGTACTCTCTTTGGTGAGAAATAAACGTGCCCAGTTACGCTTATTTCCCTACTCACACATGGCCGAATTACCGGACAAGATCTTGTAATGTGAGACGTTGCACTGGTGTAGTGAAGCTCCCATTCAGGCGTGATAATAAATGCAATTCAACTACATTCAATACATTCAAATAGCGGTTTTGAAACAACAATGACTAAGGTAATTTCTGTTTTTAATTCTGGATTTTGTTGGGTTAGATAGTTTGTATTAAGCTGTGTGTCCAGCATAACTTTCATGAGGCCTGCATAAGGAAACGACGAGGGACACCGCTGTTGTCTCGTGCGCTTTCAAACTTCACAATGAATAGGGCCAACTGTCCCAACGAAGACGACAAAGGCCTAACTATAGATGTACGCGTGCCGGCGCGCGAAAGCTCGCGCCCATGCCTCTCACGCATGCGCAGCTGGTACGGGACCGATCGTACGCGTCGAAGCGCGGAGAAAGCACGGATATCCTCTTCAGGCAAATATCGATGCTTTGGAAGCCTCACAAAAATGCGAAGCGATGTCTACCAGGACGAAAATAGTGATCCAAGTGGGCGCGCGCTGGCGCGCGTTTTTGGTAGGTTCAAACCACCATTTCTCGCGAGGCGCGGCAAACATTAGGCGCGCGGGCGCGAGCCTTTGCGCGCCGGCACGCGTACGTGTAGTTTGGCCCTTAGTGGTGACAAATGACAGAATCTACGACGACGCTGTGGCGGCTCACAAGATGTTAAGCAGACAGTGTATTCTATAGATGACACCAAGGCTGTCTGCTCTTTTTTACCCTTTTTCTCTATTTTTTTTTTTTTTGGGGGGGGGGGGTGCTGCACTTGCTTGTTGGGTGTCTATCGGTGCTGGACTTAAGTGATTCTGTCAAAACAATAATACCAACAACTTGCTTTTCCGAAGAAGCACGGCGAAGATAAATGGTATGAAAGTAGCTGGGAAAGGTACACTTCAAGGCCAGCTGCAATGAATTTCTGGATGCGCTACAAAAAATATGGCAGTCTCGCGCGAAAAGCGAAGCATCGCTTGCTACAGCAAACTAGTGGACCGCCATACGAAGTAAGGACAGTAGTTTAATTGGCCGTATAACCTTGTAAACATAGGCATACTAACTGAGTGAACAAGCATGGTGCCACGCGTGCACAAGCAATCCTGAACACATCTCACTCGATGACCGAAGAAACTCGCTGCCTAAATGCTGGCGTGAGGAAGCGCGGTGGCGAGCGAATTGACCTTCGTTCTGCGTCTCGCATCAACGCGAACTAAGCCGCGAAAATATAGCGCACGGTGGTCTGTGTTCCCATCGCAGATGGCCTTCAAGATACTGCGACCCAGAAAGATACACGTGGTGCTGCGGGCTTCCATAAAAATTTCCGGAGGCGACGTACTAGGACTTACGACACATGTGCCAACCACCAGGCGCATGCGTTGTCGCTTAGGTGCGTTATAAAGGCTGTTGATAAGAAAATTAGACAACCACTAGCCGTCACGCTTTGCCAAGATTGCTTCAATTTATGAGCATTTTATAACCAAAGTCAAATTTTGTTGCATTTGACCCTTAATAAATATCTATTAAAACAGCGCACAAGGCGGGAGAACAGTACGACAGGCGAATTACTGCGCTAGTTGCGGAAGGGCGTAACGTGGATGCAAATTCCTAATGAGAAACGTCGACGTCCTCCTGAGCAGCAGTATGACGACGCAGTTTAACCGTAGTTTCGAGTGGATGTCGTCAGTTTTCATTGCTTTGTGACAGTTTGGGGTCGACGTTGCAACTTTCGCTTCCATCTGGCGGGACCTAAAAAATTTCGCTTCCTGTATACAATTCAGTACTTAGTTTTGTCGATTGTGCTTTACGCTTCCCTGCCTACTCTTGCTCTGGGTAGGGAGGTATTCTGTAAATGTCCACCTAGTGGACTTTCCATTTCGGCCGCCGCTGATTGGCTGCATGGAGCTCAACCACAGAGAAGAAAACTGGTTGTGGTCGCCTGTTTTCTTCTCACTGATATACCCCCAGCCCAGCCAATCAGCGCTTCAGCAGCAGACGAAATGCACAGGTGGACATTTAAAGAATACCCCCTCCCCCCTTTCCTGATTCAGCTGTGACGGGCGATATCAATTAGCGCTATCTTTGGGATTACAGCCTTTCTTGTAGTTTCAATTCAATATCCGTAGGAAATTCACTCATTTGTAATGAACGTTCGCGACGTGACACCGAATCTAGCCCATACAGCACACTTTGTGGACCAAAATATAGGCTCACTGCAAAACGTGTCATTCTTTAAATAAAGAGAAGTAACCAAATTCGAGCGAGCGCGAAAGCTACATTAGCGTGATTGAAAGATAATGGTGAAAGATGCCGAACGAGATAGTAGACGTACGAGCACATTGATAATTATTACACGAAAGCAAAGAAAGAGGACAGTTAGAACAGCAGTTCCAATTTGCCTGTGACTTATTTGGCTTTGCAATATGGAGCCTGTGTTCAAAGTAGGGTACGTTGCGGCATCTTCTTGAGGTCATTATTGATGCGAAAACATGAAATAGCCCATTGAGAGAAAAAGCCGGCATCTGTCATCTGGAAACCCGAAAAACGGCACCTGCATTTTCATTGGCTGCGACGCCACGTAACGAGCACTCCTCGACGGAACACTCTCCCCTCCCGGCGCCAGGTGTTGGGGGGAGGGGAAAGGGCATCGCTGCGACGACGCGTCACAATTACTCTAGCTCTCGGAAGCCTGCGCTATCTGCGCGTTTATTTTCTGGGAGAAATCTCGCGTGGCGTTGCAATTGCGCCTAGGTAAGGCCAAATCAAAACGCGCCTAGCCAACGCCTCCTAGATATATGTCTGTGCACTCTGCTTTATGACGTCATGCTGCTAACAATTATATATATATATATATATATATATATATATATATATATTGTCACGAGCCTCGAGAAGTAGCCCTGAAGGTTTAATAAACGTAGAGCAGCTGGCTCTTGGAAGACGCGACCGTCGAGGCTGGCTCGAGCAGAGAAGAAGCGTGCGGTCTTCTTTCTTCTCTTGGGCTCGACCCACTCTTGCCCTCGACCCACTACCTACAGGTGGCAATATCCCCCCTTCCGAACAAAAGCATCGCCTCGATGCTAAAAAAAAAAAAATAGGCGTAGAAGACAAAGAAGAGGAAGGCAGGCAAAGCGAAAGTACACAAAAAAAATGTAGCCGTCACGCCGGCACAGTCAATGAACGAAGAAGCAAACTCCCAAAGATAAATGAAAAGTAGAAACAAAGAAGGGAATGAGAGAAAAAAAACGAAAACAAAAAAAATTACGGACGCGCAATGTACGGCTTCATGCGCACAACATGAACTATGTCTGAGGTCGGTTGTCTTTGTGTCCTACTCCGTGTCTGCGATGTTGTGTCCGGAACAACTTCGTAGTTTACGTCACTGACGCGGCGGAGCACTTTATACGGACCGAAATACCGGCTCAGAAGCTTTTCACAGAGGCCACGACGGCGAACGGGGGTCCACACCCAAACTTGGTCTCCGGGGTTGTAGGACACGTCCCTGTGGCGGATGTTGTAGCGTCGTGCGTCTGCCTGCTGCTGCTGGCCGATATGCAGCCGCGCGAGCTGCCGAGCTTCCTCAGCACGCTCTGCAAATTCCTCGGCGTCAGTTGTCAATTGGTCAGCGTCTTGACACGGCAGCATAGCGTCCAGCATCGTCTGGACTTCGCGACCGTAGAGAAGGCGAAAGGGCGTGAAGCGCGTCGTCTCTTGCACGGCGGTGTTATACGCGAAGGTCACGTAAGGCAAGATCCGATCCCATGTTTTATGTTGAACGTCGATGTACATTGCGAGCATGTCTGTGACAGTCTTATTCAGTCGCTCGGTAAGTCCGTTGGTCTGCGGATGGTACGCGGTCGTCTTGCGATGCCTGGTGTTGCTCAATTCAAAAACTTCGTCCATAAGCTGCGCTGTGAAAGCTGTCCCTCTGTCGGTTATTACAGTGGAGGGAGCACCGTGACGCAAGACGATGTGGCGCATGAAGAACTGCGCTACCTCTGAGGCCGTGGCTCGTGGGATCGCCTGCGTCTCAGCATAGCGTGTTAAATAATCAGTCGCGACGATCACCCATTTGTTACCGTCGGCCGAGAGAGGAAACGGTCCGAGAATGTCCATGCCGACTTGGTCGAAAGGCGTGTGAGGCGCTTCAATTGGCTGAAGTAAGCCAGCCGGTTTAACGGATGGTGTCTTGCGGCGCTGGCATTCACGGCAGCCTTTAACCTACTGTTTGACGCTTGCTGAAAGCCCGGGCCAATAGTACATTTCGCTTACTCTAGCGAGTGTTCGTGAAAATCCTAAATGACCAGATGTCGGTTCGTCATGGCAAGCGAAGAGGATGTCGTCGCGCATGTCCCTTGGAACCACCAGGAGGTAAGCACGGCTGGTCGAACGAGCATTCTTCTTATAAAGCACGTTGTCTCGCAGACAGAAGGACGTCAGCGAGCGGGACAGATGGCGTGGTATGGTTGTGTCGCGGCCCTCTAAATGATCGATGATCGGTCTAATCTCAGCGTCGTCACGCTGCCGTCTGCTCAAGTCCGACGAACTAATGGCGCCCAGGAAGCCGTCATCATCCTCTGTTTCCTGACTGGCAGGATCAATGGGTGCGCGGGACAGCGTGTCAGCGTCTTCATGCTTACGGCCAGACTTATAAACGATGGTGATGTCAAATTCCTGTAGCCGCAAGCTCCACCGTGCCAGTCGTCCTGAAGGGTCGCGCATGCTTGCCAACCAACAGAGGGCATGGTGGTCCGTCACTACTTTGAAGGGACGACCATAGAGATAGGGGCGAAACTTGATGATCGCCCACACGACCGCGAGGCACTCTTTCTCCGTAGTCGAATAATTCGCCTCGGCACGGGACAGGGAGCGGCTGGCATACGCTATAACTCTTTCTACTCCATCTTGAAGCTGGACGAGCACTGCGCCAAGGCCAATGCTGCTGGCGTCGGTATGCACCTCAGTATCAGCATCATCGTCAAAATGTGCAAGAACGGGTGCTGACTGCAGGCGCTGTCGTAATTCAGCAAAAGCCGCCTGTTGCTCATTATGCCACAGAAATGGCGTATCGTCCCTCGTAAGGCGTGTCAGGGGTTCCGCTATCTTCGAAAAGCCTTTAATAAACCGGCGATAGTAGGCGCACAAACCCAGGAAGCGCCGGACGGCCTTCTTATCGGCAGGAGCTGGAAACGCGGCCACAGCGGCAAGCTTGTCGGGATCGGGTCGGACCCCTTTGGCGCTTACTACATGCCCGAGGAACTTGAGCTCTTCGTAACCAAAGTGACACTTTTCGGGCTTAAGTGTGAGGTCTGCCGATCGGATGGCTTCTAGCACACTCCGTAGGCGGTGAAGATGCTGCTCGAACGTTTCAGAGAAGATGACCACATCATCCAGGTACACAAGACAGGTCTGCCACTTCAGTCCAGTAAGGACAGTGTCCATCATTCGCTGGAAAGTAGCCGGGGCTGAACACAAGCCAAAAGGAAGCACTCGAAATTCATAGAGCCCATCTGGAGTCACAAAGGCTGTTTTCTCGCGGTCGCGTTCGTCTACCTCGATTTGCCAGTAGCCGCTTTTTAAATCGAGAGAAGAAAAATAGTGGGCACGCCGTAGTCTATCTAACGAGTCGTCGATACGCGGCAGCGGGTACATGTCATTTTTAGTCACGCTGTTGAGCTTGCGGTAGTCGACACAGAAGCGTAGCGTTCCGTCTTTCTTTTTGACAAGAACGACCGGAGACGACCACGGGCTGTTAGAAGGTTCGATGACGCCATCGTCAAGCATCTCGCGGACTTGCGTACGTATGGCTTCGCGTTCTTTTGCCGACACGCGGTAAGGCTGCTGGTGTATCGGGCGTGCGTCTTCGTACGTGATGATCCTGTGTTTAGTGATCGAAGTCTGGCGTACCTTGGAAGAATGTGCGAAGCAGGTCCTGAATTCAAGCAATAGCTTGCGCAGTGCTGTCTGGCTATCGGTGGACAGTTCAGAATTGATGTCGAGATGGCCCAGAGTCGTGTCTGCGGTCTCCACTACTTCTGACGTGAAGCAGTTGTTAACGTTTGCTACTGCGTCAGCAAACGCTAACGAAGTGCCGTGGAACAGGTGTCGGCGCTCGTAGCTAAAGTTGGTAACAAGCAATTGCGAATGACCAGCACGAATCTGTATAACACTTCGAGGCACACAAACACCTTGCTTCAGTAGGTGTTCCAAGTTACTTTCGGCCACCGCTTCGCCATCGCGTAAGCCACAGCATGTAACGTCGACGAGGACACTGGCTCGTGGAGGAAGCGTTACACTGTCTGCCGAAACACGAAGTACGTCGTCGCGCCGTTGGCCGTCTTGCACGTCGATTGCTCGTGCGGCAGAGAAAGTGATACGACGCTCTTGCAGATCGATAATCGCGCCGTACTCCTGCAGGAAGTCAACCCCAAGAATAACGTCGCGGGAGCATTCGCGTAAGACAAGGCAGCTCGCAAAGAATGTAGATCCTTCAATCTCAACTCTAGTCGTGCAGGCGCCCAGCGGAGTAACGACGTGGCCGCCAGCCGTCCGAATCTGCGAGTTATGCCAGGGCGTGATCACTTTCTTCAGCTGCGTTGCTATTTTCCTGTTTAGTATGGTGTAGTCGGCGCCGGTGTCCACTAAAGCACTCATGGCATAACCGTCAATGGCCACTGGTATATCGAGCGAAAGCCGGTCGTCTCGTTCAGCTGCAGGTGATGGCGGATCGGTGTGTTTCCGTAACTGCGTCCGTCGGAGGTCTTCAGCGCTTCGACCGTCAGCGACCTCGCCCCCAAAGATCGCCTTAGTTAGTTTTCCCGGCGGGGACTGGTCGACCGCTCGGGAGAATAGCGCTGGGGCGGAGGTGAAAATCGTCTGAGAGACGGCGATCGCGACTGCCGCCTGGCAGGCAGTGGCAAGCGCTGCTGAGAGAGGTAGTCCTCAATGTCCCGGGGTCGCTGGCCGTATCGGGGTGGCGGCGAGTATGCGGAAAAGCCGCGAATCCCAAGGCGCCGGTATGGGCACTGGCGGTACAGGTGGTCAGCTTCACCGCAGTGGAAGCACAGAGGCCGATGATCGGGTGTGCGCCAAACATCTGACTTCCGAGGGGGCGGGCGTCTGTCGTCGACGTAGCGAACCGCTTGGCTCCGAATGGTGGGCAAATGGAGCGGCATGAACAACCGGCGGCGGTGTATACCCAGCGTCGTAGTACGACATCGGCTGCGCCGACTGAATTGACACCGTAGGACGAGCACGAACGAACCGCGGCGGAGAGGGAGAAGGGCGCTTCAGGGCTTCCGCGTAGGTCGTACGCGGATATTCAACAGGTACTGCCGCAGCGTTAGCAGGAGGCAAGGTGTCACGGAGCGCCTGGTGCACTTCGTCTTTGATAATGCTCGCTATGGAGCTTACCGTAGGGTGCGGTGTTACGGCGGCCTTTTGCAACTCTTCACGCACGACAGAGCGGATGAGTTCTCGCAGACAGTCACCGTTGCTTCCTATGGCCGTGAAAATGTCAGCAGCAGACATGCTGTTCGCTTGCCGCTCATACATGTTCGAGCGATGCAGAAGCATCTTTTCCATAGTCACGGCCTCGGACAAGAACTCCGCGACCGTCTGCGGAGGGCTCCGTACGAGGCCAGCGAAGAGTTGCTCCTTGACCCCGCGCATCAGATGACGTAACTTCTTCTCCTCCGTCATTCTTGGATCGGCCCGTCGGAAGAGGCGCGTCATGTCTTCGACGTAAGTGGTCACAGTTTAGTTTGGCAACTGGACGCGGGCCTGAATCGCACGTTCCGCTCGTTCGTGGCGATCAGGACTGGTGTATGTCTCCAAAAGCTGACGACAAAACTCGCGCCACGACGTCAGTTGCCCCTCGCGGTTCTGAAACCACGTACGCGCGCCATCCGCCAGGTAGAAGTAGACGTGTCGGAGTTTCTCCGTGTCGTTCCATTCGTTCACGGAGGCCACGCGCTCGTATTCGACCATCCAGTCTTCGACGTCTTCGAACACTGTGCCATGAAACGTCTTCGGGATCCGTGGGCTCTCAAGTGTGTAACGGTTCGACATCGTGCTTCCCGTACCGGTTGGGGCGGTTTGAAGAGAAGCGCTGGTCATACCGGTTGATGTGGTGGGAACTGTAGCGTTGACGACTTCTGGAGACAGTCCCCTGATCCTGCGGCTGGCCCGATGCACGGGAGTGTCGACAGGCACTGGATTCGTAGCGCGGATCCTTGGAGGGGTCTGCAACATCCGTGAAGACGCTTACCCAGCACCTCCACCAGTTTGTCCCGAGCCTCGAGAAGTAGCCCTGAAGGTTTAATAAACGTAGAGCAGCTGGCTCTTGGAAGACGCGACCGTCGGGGCTGGCTCCTCGAGCAGAGAAGAAGCGCGCGGTCTTCTTTCTTCTCTTGGGCTCGACCCACTCTTGCCCTCGACCCACTACCTACAGGTGGCAATATCCCCCCTTCCGAACAAAAGCATCGCCTCGATGCTAAAAAAAAAAAAAATAGGCGTAGAAGACAAAGAAGAGGAAGGCAGGCAAAGCGAAAGTACACAAAAAAATGTAGCCGTCACGCCGGCACAGTCAATGAACGAAGAAGCAAACTCCCAAAGATAAATGAAAAGTAGAAACAAGAAGGGAATGAGAGAAAAAAAACGAAACAAAAAAAATTACGGACGCGCAATGTACGGCTTCATGCGCACAACATGAACTATGTCTGAGGTCGGTTGTCTTTGTGTCTACTCCGTGTCTGCGATGTTGTGTCCGGAACAACTTCGTAGTTTACGTCACTGACGCGGCGGAGCACTTTATACGGACCGAAATACCGGCTCAGAAGCTTTTCACAGAGGCCACGACGGCGAACGGGGGGTCCACACCCAAACTTGGTCTCCGGGGTTGTAGGACACGTCCCTGTGGCGGATGTTGTAGCGTCGTGCGTCTGCCTGCTGCTGCTGGCCGATATGCAGCCGCGCGAGCTGCCGAGCTTCCTCAGCACGCTCTGCAAATTCCTCGGCGTCAGTTGTCAATTGGTCAGCGTCTTGACACGGCAGCATAGCGTCCAGCATCGTCTGGACTTCGCGACCGTAGAGAAGGCGAAAGGGCCATATATATATATATATATATGTGTGTGTGTGTGTGTGTGTGTGTGGTGTGTGTGTGTGTGTGTGTGTGTGTGTGTGTGTGTGTGTGTGTGTGTGTGTGTTGTGTGTGTGTGTGTGTGTGTGTGTGTGTGTGTGTGTGTGTGTGTGTGTGTGTGTGTGTGTGTGTGTGTGTGTGTGTGGTGTGTGTGTGTGTGTGTGTGTGTGTGTGTGTGTGTGTGTGTGTGTGTGTGTGTGTGTGTGTGTGTGTGTGTGTGGTGTGTGTGTGTGTGTGTGTGTGTGTGTGTGTGTGTGTGTGTGTGGTGTGTGTGTGTGTGTGTGTGTGTGTGTGTGTGTGTGTGTGTGTGTGTGTGTGTGTGTGGTGTGTGTGTGTGTGTGTGTGTGTGTGTGTGTGTGTGTGTGTGTGTGTGTGTGTGTGTGTGTGTGTGTGTGTGTGTGTGTGTGTGTGTGTGTGTGTGTGTGTGTGTGTGTGTGGTGTGTGTGTGTGTGTGTGTGTGTGTGTGTGTGTGTGTGTGTGTGTGTGTGTGTGTGTGTGTGTGTGTGTGTGTGTGTGTGTGTGTGTGTGTGTGTGTGTGTGTGTGTGTGTGGTGTGTGTGTGTGTGTGTGTGTGTGATATATTTATTTATTGAGTACCTGCCTCGCCATTCAGACATTACAGCAGGGAGGGTACAGTTCATATAAATTCATGCAGTTCATTCAGAACTCATAAGATGCGCTTAGGTGTTCTCGGATTTCTTTTTATCTTACAGCGCGTAAACGTGAAGCTTAAAAAGAACAAAAAAAGAGAGAAACAACATTTGGATTTATAATGGCCCGTTATGCACTGAGCCCAAAAAATGACGCAAAAAGCCTTGCGTGCAAGCTTACTGTTGGCAACGCTGCTTCTAATCGAAATGAGAACTGGTCATTTCCCTGTAAGAATCCCAAAATGGCACTCTGAAATTCCGGGCTGAGTAGCGGGGCATCAATTTTTTCGTTACCATGCTCCAAAAATGTTTAGCACCGGGTTGTACATATTACGTTTTATTAACACGAAAGTGTTTTATGCCGGGGTCCACCAAGACTTCACTGACGTATTTCCGTCACGGAAATACGTCATAGAACATAATACAAAGAAAGAAACCAGAAGAAAAAGTTCCACAAACATGCAAAATTTGGAAATCGAACCCACGACCTCTCGGTCCGCGACGATAGATCGCCGAGCGTTTAACCCATTGCGCCACAAACGCACTTGTAGAGAGCTACACAGACGCGCCTTATATATCTAACACTCCTCCGTGTACCGGCGCTCTTGCTCGGGGCGGTGCCGCCGCCTACGAGCAGAAAAGAGAAGTACTGCATTATGACACTAACGCGCACCGACAGTGAACGCTTCGGTGGTCTCAGCCCTACGACGCCTCGATGCCAGCATTCGAAGGGACGCTGGCATCAAGAAGCACTACCAACGCCACCTAGGTGGCGTTCACCGTACTCAGCACAGCGGAGCGTGGCCTCCGCAATTAGCTCTGAAAATGTTTCTGAAGTTGATCGCGGAGGCTGCAATTACGACGCGCTGTACGCGCTGATTTGACTCGGTGACGATTCAGTTACGTGCTTTGTCTTGCGCGTTGTATTAGTGTGTCAGTTACGTGCTTCGTCTTTCGCGTTGTGCTAGCGTGTGCAGCGTAGTGCAGCTTCCATATGCAACGGTTGGCGTGGATAACCGGAGAACAAAAGAGAAAAAAAAGTCCCAAATAGAGGCAGTCCTCAGGGATCAGTCCTATCACCTTTCTCTTCAACGTCGCCATGAAAAACCTCTCTGAGCATCTAGAAAATAGCCCGTACCTTCGTCACGCAATATATGCGGACGACATTACCATTCGGATAACTCGAAGCTCGGAGGGAGAACAGTAGGACGCCCTATACAGGCGGCGGCAGACGCTATCACCAAGTACGCCGACGAGTGCAGCCTGGAGTGCTCCCCAGAAAAATCCTTGTTCTCCTAACTAAATCCAGAAGAAAAAGTACAGCTAGAGAGGCCATCGAAATACACCTCAACCAGAAACCTATACCCAGAGTCCAGACACTACGCATATTAGGCGTTCACATGCAAGACAATGGTCGCGATAAGCACACTATAAACTAACTGCGATAGACGGCCTACAGCGTACTCGCATGATCAATAGAGTCGTCAGTCGCAGACATGGCAGGAAGAAAGAAGGCCTACTAAGCTTGACTCAAGCTCTTATTGTTATTATAGTCACGTACGCGGCACCTTATCTCAGTCTAACATCAACAGGAAAAACCGAAATAAACGTGTTAATGCCGGAAGCGTACAAACAAGCCCTCAGTCTTCCTCCACAAGATCTTAGACAAACTAAAGGAAGCACACCGACCAGCACAAATCACACGCCTCAACCCCACTAGAAGGGGCCGAAGAATAACTCTTCGAAGGTTGCAATACACCGTGGCGACGACCAACAATCAACAAGTACTCCTGAAGCCGCCAGATAAGCAAATGATGGTGACCCCTATTCCGCGTAACATGCACCCGGAATGTCACTTTGGCAGGAGGAAAGCACGAGCCAAAACAATACAAAGAAGCTACGGCACTCTCTCCACTGCTCCCTGAACAGATGCGGCCAAGTACCCGAATGGGGAGAGCATGGTGATCAGCGTGAGACGAAACAGACTGGAGGACCTTGCACGTAACCGCCTCCGTTCGCACGCAAAACATCGCCGCAGCAGAAAAGGCCGCCATTGCCCTCGCCATGTCGGCATCCAGACAGGATGAGGAAATACATATTGTGACACTTTTACGTGCTTTCGGGGTTTACCCCTTAACAGAATGTGGGGCATCCAAGACGGGTGAAGAGAAAGACGACGTGCGGCTGTCTAGCTGAATCTCGACAGGCGCTCAGCTGATCAAGGCCGTCGCGACTAACTCTGCCTGGCTGGCTGTTCAATAAACGCCTTTCGCGGGCGTAACAAAGTGGTGGAGCGTGCTGGGTACGACACATCATACCACGGAGTCGCAACACCTAGAACTTCGCCGGAGCCGCCGTCTTGCCGGTCTCTTGCCAGCGACTGTCCCCATGGCTCAGGACGGAAGTGAACAAACGCCAGATCTAGTTGTCCCTGCTCCAAGGTCGACGCCGGTTGGACCTTTGCAGCACTACATGGAACCACGCTCGTTCGCGGGAAAAGCGGGCGAAGATGTCGACTAGTGGCTGACGCACTACGCAAGGGTGTGCCGATACAATCGTTGGGACTCTGTCACTCAGCTTGAATACGTCGTACTGTTTCTGAGTGAGACAGCGCTGATGTGGTACGAAAACCACGAAGACTCGCTAACAACGTGGGAGCGCTTCGTTGAAGAAATTAAGAAGTGTTTTGGCGACTCCTACGCCAAACAGAAGCGCGCGGAGCAAACACTAGCTCAAAGAGCTCAAGCTCCCGGAGAAACTTGCACGACATACGTAGAAGAGATCCTCAAGCTGTGCAAAATAGTGAATTCCCAGATGTCTGAGAAAGACCAAGTTGGACATCTCCTCAAAGGAATTGCAGAAGATGTCTATAATTTCCTGATAGGCAGGGAACACGTTGATTCCGTCTCGGGTGTCGTACGTCACTGTAGTACATTTGAGACGTTGAAGACACGTCGCATTGCGCCAAAATTTTTACGACTGGCAAATGTGACAACCGTTGCCAGCGTCGATGAGAGCCCGTCCGCCGATCTTTCCTCTACTATACGGCAGATCGTGCGTGAAGAACTGCTGCGACACGAGGTGCTTGCGTGCAACGTCATGCAACAACCTGTTGCCTACTACCCGCAACTCATGTCGCCTGCAGCACCGTGCACTTCGTGGCAGCCGTCGGTCTGTGTCACGAACATCCACCACAGAGGAGCTCCAGGGCCACGTCAGGGCGCATTTACCCCCGATCAACGACATGAAGAACACCCTCGCCCCGGCAGGTTTGCACACTGGCCGACCGTCCCTCCTGTGCAGCAGGCACAGCCACTTCACTCTGCTACACGACCCCCCACGGCTGAGCGCGTCGAGGCGCAGTTCATCGATCGTCGTTTACCTGTGTGCTATAGCTGCGGCGACTTAGGTCACATTGCCAGGTACTGCAATCGCCGCCAACCACCGAGGTTCGAGCGATCGACGATGTCTAGGCGGTACCGCACTCCACATGAAACGTACTCACCCTCGCACACATATCCAGGACGCATCCCTCACCGCAGCGCCAGGAGGTGCTGCGGAACCGTTCTCCAGCATCTGACCGCAGCTTGACACCACCACCCGCTCCTCGTGTAAGCCGGTCGCCGTCTCCGCGGCGTCGCTACCCGTCGCCACCTCCGGAAAACTAGTCAGCGCGGCCGTTGGAGGTGAGGTCGCTGGACAATCTTCGATGTCGCCTGAGATACCTCCACCCATTTGTATGTTTAAAAATAAGGTGTCTGTACTGATTGACGGAGTTTCGACAATGGCCTTAGTGGAAACGGGAGCAACCGTTTCAGTGATGAGTCTTGCGTTTAAAAGCCTCCTAGGACGAAAAGTGATGTTTCGCTGGGACCGTGCCGATATGTTTCGCGGAGTGAGTGGGGACTTATTGCATCCCGTCGGGGTGTGCAATGTGGACGTTATTTTGGGTGGTCAGATATTTAACGCAGAGTTCGCTGTTCTACCTCATTCTACGCATGACGTAATCCTGGGCCTTGATTTTTTGAAACTGTGTGGTGCCACTGTCGACTGTGGGACGGGAGAAATTAGTGTAGGTACGAGCTTTTCAGCTGCGTTTATGGAGAGCCCACCGTATCACGAAAGTGTGCTTTGTGTATCCAGGGATACAGTTGTGCCTCCGTTATCTGCAAGCTGTGTTTCAGTCTCCTGTTTCCCTACCACCGACAGAACGTTTGACGCTTGCGTCGAACCCGCTCGGCTGAACTGCATCAAGAGGAATGTGCTGATACCGCATTGCACGCTGTCAGTTGTTCACGGATGCACTGGCTTATGGACTATAAACTGTTCCAGTGAACCTGCAATACTACCACAGGGCCTGAAACTTGCTGCCTACCATGAAGATCAAGTGCTGTCACTCGCCATTCTTACAGAGGCCCCTGATTCTGCGGATGAACGCCATTTCGTTAATGCATGCCCTGCTGTGGACTCCTGCATTCTAGCTATGGTGAACAAGTCGCGCAGCACTAAACAGCGTCATGAAGTGGCGAATATTCTGCTAAAACATGCCGAACTGTTTGACGTCTCGCAGCAAGCGGGGCCACCATCGTTTCCTCCTTCTCGTATACACCATCGCATAGATACGGGATCTGCCCAGCCTTTGCGACAGAAGCCGTATAGAGTTTCACCATCGGAACGCAAGGTGATCAACGACCAAGTCCGCGACATGCTAAGCAAGAATGTAATCCAAGAATCATGCAGTCCGTGGGCAGCGCCAGTGATTCTGGTTAAAAAGTAAGATGGGACATGGCGATTTTGTGTAGACTACCGGCGTCTCAACACCATCACTAAAAAGGACGTGTATCCTCTTCCACGTATCGATGATGCTATCGACTACCTTTCATCAGCATCTTACTTTTCCTCTGTCGACTTGAGGTCGGGGTACTGGCAGATTCCTATGCACAAGACAGACAAGGAGAAAACGGCATTTGTAACACCAGATGGACTTTTTGAATTTAATGTGATGCCGTTCGGGCTGTGTAATGCACCTGCAACTTTCGAGCGCTTCATGGACAACATCCTGCGTGGTTTGAAGTGGGAGGTGTGCATGTGCTACCTAAACGATGTAGTGATTTTCGGGCGCACGTTCAGTGAGCACAACGCACGCCTCGATCTTGTGCTAGACTGCTTGGGAAAAGCAGGTTTGGTGCTCAACTCGAAGAAATGCCATTTTGGAGAGCGCCAAACACTGGCTTTGGGCCATCTAGTGGACAAGGACGGCATACGACCAGATCCAGCGAAGACTGCTGCTGTCGAAGCCTTCAAACAACCTCGCTCAGTAAAAGAGCTACGCAGTTTCCTGGGCCTTTGCTCGTATTTCCGCCGGTTTATTCGTGGATTTGCCAACATCGCGTATCCGCTGACATGCCTCCTTCAGAAGGGCGTTCCTTTTGAATGGTCCCCTGAATGCGAGGCCAGTTTTCGGGAGCTGAAGTTGCTTCTGACGTCCCATCCCATTCTCCGACACTTCGACCCGGCTGTTCCCACAGAAGTTCATACGGACGCTAGCGGTACACTCTAAAAACAGTTGCACCCTTTGGGGTGCATTTTATTGCTATAGCAATTATATGGACACTTAAACTGGATTTCTGCCGTCGGCGTCGCCGTCGCCATCGCCGTTAGGTTCCGTATAGATAACATCATCGCCGCGCGCCGTATGCCCGAGCGGTAGCGTGCGGGGGACGCGCGCTATCACGGAGAGCGAACGCACGGCGGAAAGCAAACGCGACCGTCGCGCGTGGGGGGTATGGGAGGGAGGGAGGGAGGCGGGGCGACGCTGCGCTCCGGCACCAAAAGCCTATCTTGCAACCGGGCGCAAGGGGAACTTCCCACTCAATCTCCCACGCGCAAGCAAGGAAGCGGGACGGCAGCGCCGGAGGGAGCGGGGGGGGGGGGGGGGACTTCTACTCTGCCAACAACCGCGCTCGTCGCTCGCCGGCCGCACTGTCTCTTATCTCCTCACGGCTCTGACCTTTTCTATGCGCTGTGCATTCGCCGCTCAGTTTCCGTTGAAGCGATAGACCGCACGTACCTTCGCCCGCTGCGACGTATATGCGCTTGCTGCCAGCGTTTTGACAGTCGTTGTCTGCGGTCATTCAGTGTGATCTATTTATGTTTGCTTGTGCGCGCTCACACCACGCTTGTTCATTCAGTTAGTAATAGTCGGGCCACATTTTCCAACGCACGCTACACATGCAATGCTGCCCGGATCGGCAGTGCAGCGCTACAGGTGTGTCCCTTCGCACGCGCTGCCCACGGGAAGCGCTTCTCATCAACACCACCGTTTCACACGCGCCACTCTCGTGGTCATCGAGTCTCTCTTCATGTCGGTCTACTTACGCCGCAGCACACCTGCTTACTTAATCAGCTCATGTTTACTACAATTCATATTGCTACCAAAGCCGCTCACCTTACTTCGTGTCACATTGCTGTGTTGCTATCGCATTCATTGCTTCGCCCTTAGGGCGAAACTGTGACATTTTTGCCACACAACAATAATCGTCATCTGTCTTGCTTGCGTTTCCTATCTTGAAAACTCTGCACTTGCTACGTTCCTGTCGAGAACGCTGTGTCATGCTGATAACGCTCACTGTAAGAGCAGTTGCACCCTTTGGGGTGCATTTTTGCCACACAACGATAATCGTCATCTGTCTTGCTTGCGTTTCCTATCTTGAAAACTCTGCACTTGCTACTTTCCTGTCGAGAACGCTGTGTCACGCTGATAAAGCTCTTGTCGTTCGTGACCGAGAAGTGCCGGGCGCACAGCGTTAAAGAAAGCAAAGCCACGCAAGTCAGATGACGATTATTGTTCTGTGGCAAAAATACGCCCCAAAGGGTGCAACTGTTTTTAGAGTGCTCTTGTCGTTCGTGACCGAGAAGTGCCGGGCGCACAGCGTTAAAGAAAGGAAAGCCACGCAATTCAGATGACGATTATTGTTCTGTGGCAAAAATACGCCACAAAGGGTGCAACTGTTTTTAGAGTGTAGCCAGCAATTTTGGACATTTCGTTCAGTTTCCTTTTTTCGCCACCACGTGGCGTATCGACCTTAAAGAATTCGAAATTCCCGCTATGACGTATGCTATGACGCTCAACTAAAGAAAGCGCAATAAAAAATTTGCCGCGTATCTGCGTGCTTCGCTGCAAATGTCGTCGAAAGACGATAGTCTTCTGCCGGCCGTACTACATGAGTGCTGGTCTGATCCGCGGCCACCCGTGATGCTGTTCTCGTACCATTTCCGTCCTGGCATGAAGGTTTGTTTGAACAGATTTCATTTTACCGCATTATTTCATCAAGCGGCCATTTATGTTTTGCCCTGCCTCAGACAGCGCTTCCTTTATGTTGAATCGGCCGCATCTGGCTGGCATTGATAAAATTGAGGAGGCGCTGCGTGAGACATGGACGCCATCTGGCAATACATCGGGAAACATGAGCTTGTGCAGAGGGTTTCCTTCCTCCATGGCAGAGGGCGCTCGTCGGCGCGCAGTCGGGGAACGTCGTTCGTCGGCGCGCATAGCATGGCATTTTCAGCGCAGCTTAAGAAACTAGGGTCTTTAGAGTTACGTATCTATGTATTTTCTATTAAAGGAACACACCTCCTAATACTTACCTAGTGATGGTGCGCCTCAGATATGCGTAATATTTACTTTGTGATCGATAACGTTCACAAGTATGAACAGCCGTACCAGTTTAAGTAGTGTGGGCGGTAAGCAAGTGGTCCAACTTTGGCCGGGTGGCTGAATCGGGTGACAGACTGACAGACAGACAAACAGACAGGCCAAATTTTCAGCGTTTAAGTTCCCCAAGAAAGACTATCGTCTTTAAAAGAAACACACCCTGAAGCTGTCGCTTCACGTCGGTGCTTGGGAACGAGCGCGCTTGTGTATCAGCGTTATCTCGAAGACGGCCAGCTACTTGCTCTACTGACAATGAATCGACGGTTTTGCTAGACACCTGGCCAGAAAGCTCTTCCGCATTCCGGAGAGATGTCTGGCCCAGATAATGACTCCCGCGAAGCTTCCGGTGATTTTCTTTTTCTTTCTTTCTTGAGCGGACTTTTTATTTGTGCACCACTGTGGCCACGGTCTTGCGTATACGTCAGGGTTCTGTTTCATGGGTTTCCTATAGAACTGGCGTGATCCATTGTTTAATAGGAAGCTTTAGCTCGGGCCACGGTGTATGTATCTTACACCGTGGCTCGGGCCGATCTTCGATGCCGGATACTCAAATACATGTAAAACGCTGGAATGCTTTTATGATAAAACCACTGAACCGATTTGAATGAAATTTGTTGCATTTAAGAGAGAAAGTTAAATTGCAGAGACTGCAGCAAATAGAATTTTTTTAGATAGTGTAATGTTTTATCAGAATTGCAGGATGTTGGTATTGGAAAAAAAATAGAAGCATGAAGTTTACAAATCAGCAACTCAGCCATAAAAAATAAGCATGGCGTTTCTATAAACTGCACCCGTTGGAGCAGCAAAAGCAAAAAATAATTTTTTTGCTATACCTTAAAACTTACGCGAACTTGTTATAATGTTTGGAAGGGTTTTGCAAATGCAAGATTCACAACTTAGTGGTGTATTTCAAGGGTGGTGTATGATATATGATTGCTGTCCGCTTTGGATGTATTATTAGGTGCAGTTTAGAGATTTCCGATATCGTTTCAGTTGCTGAGGTACGGAGTTTTATATGTCGTTTTCTTTTTCGAAATTTTGCAATTCTATAAAATTTTATGTAAAAAAAGTAGACAGACTAAATAAAATATCCCTTTCTGAAATCACTACACTTTAACTTTTTTTTCTAAATTCAACATAACTGATTAGATTTGGTGCAGTGGTTGCTCTGAGAAGCAATTGCCGATTATCAATGTATTTCGATAGGAGCCCCCAAGCTCAATGTTCCCCTTACGTTCGAGCTTGAATAATAGACTTGTTGGTAGATACGTTTGTAAGCGTGCGATCGTGGCCTAATGAGCTAGAGCACCGGCGTACTGAGCTCAACGGCAGAGGATATGTTTGTAAAGCGGCTTGGGAAGGAAGAGGAGCAAAGAAAGGGAGAAGGCAGCGATGTTATTCAGAAGCGTGTCTGGTTGGCTAAAGATTACTAAATGCTGTGGTTGTCATACAACTTTACGTTCCATCGGCATAATTTCTATTTCATTCCGCTATTATTGTGCTATTGTTGTCAATAAATCGAGATTAAAACACCAGCGTCATGGCATTGTATTCCGTCGCAATTATTTATCGCCATCACTTCAGAATCATCTCATCGTCATCATGCCGTCGTTCTCATATGCATTCGTCGTTCTATCGACATCATTCCTTCTTCGTAATTCCATCGTCATCTCTGCATGCACCGTCGGCCTGCGGTCCTTGTTCTACCGTCGTGAGATAACCTCGGCGAGCGATGGTGATAACAAAGCGGGTCAATCAGGTAGACAGTGTATGGCCGCATATAGCCGAATTACTTGAAACATCAGGAGAAACACTGCGGATTCTAAATAAAGGTGTCTTAGCTAACACGGTGTGTCGCGTCTTGTTCGCTAAATTGTGTGAATGTTAATCGCATTAACTTCGATCGTCATCTAGCATAACATGGGTTCTGCCGGAATTCTTTCGTCTTCGCGACACTAAATAACTGTGATCCACATTGTTCCCAGCTTATTAACACCTCGAATTCCTAGAGGTGATCGTGCTCAGGCGTGTGACGGACTACCCGAAGTTTGATGGAGGTAGCGGTGTCATTTAGACAGCGGCGCTCTCAGTGGCTATCGTGTTGGGCTGCTGAGCACGAGGTCGCGGGATCGAATCCCGGCCACGGCGGCCGCATTTCGATGGGGGCGAAATGCGAAAACACCCGTGTACTTAGATTTAGGTGCACGTTAAAGAACCCCAGGTGGTCCAAATTTCCGGAGTCCCCCACTACGGTGTGCCTCATAATCAGAACTGGTTTTGGCACGTAAAACCCCATAATTTTTTAGACAGCGGCGCCACCTATCAACAAGGGGATGCGCATTGGGATGGGTGGGAATGGCGGCGAAAGGCAAACTTCAAGAGTTGCTAGACACCACAGAGTCCAATCAAACTGACGAAGAGTTAGAAAAATATATGCATTGTAATCGCGTTAGAGAAATTGGAAACTGTTGGATTGGTGCGAGACTCGCTGCAAAAACATTCACTAGACTGTATCAGGTATCCAAGCTATCCTTAACGGAAATCAATGAGATGAATTTCGGTACAGGTCGTTACACTTTTCCAGAGCGGAAGACGTGCCTAGAGGCAGAGTCGGCTGCAATATTTTGTTGCTGCGCAAAAATATGTAGATTTTCAGCGTGATCATTTTAATGGAAAAGAAAAATTAATTAAGTTTTCAAGAAGTTCTTGGAGTACATAGATAAAATTGTAGCAAATAAATTCTGAAAAGTTCATTTACAACTTTTTTGTGTGTTAAGGCATAGGGCAACTCACTACTGGTTTCCATTATTTTTCTTCGTTATATTTTCAAGCGAGTTGAATATTCTGCCGTAGTTTATTGCACAATTAGTCCAACTAATTAAATTGAGACTTTCAAGTGTCCATTGTTCCTAGATAAATGCTTTAAGTCTATGCGGAAGCTGCACAATATCTCAACATTGGTGAGAGGGATGTGAAAAACAAAACAGAAATGCAGAACATTTTATTGTCTCAGTAAATTTTTATGTTGAATGCTATTTCCACTCGTTAAGTGGCTCAACCCTCGTGTTCGCAGCCGTGTATATGCTTTTTGTAGCACTAGGTGCGTTGTCTGCGAATTTACATGAATAAACAAGCAGGCGATATTTTAGTCTGACGGAGAAAGAAAACAAAACAAAAACAGGTTGCCTGCGTTGTACATGCACTGTACGAAAACACAAGTATACAGTCCAAATTTGCATATATTTCGAAACAAGGATGCCTAAGTTGTCGACTGACAAACTGACATCATTATAATGTAGCCGAAGAAAGCAATAAAAATGGCATGTTCCGTGTGAACATATGATGAGCGTCAGCCTTGCGGGTCACCAATTTCTGTTTAACGAAAAAAGCTTCTAGTGGCCGTGTATTCTGGTATTCCTGAAAGCCAGTAGACCAGCGTATATAAATTTACATTCGTGCCGAAATTATTGGGTCGCGTTCTATCACTGTACATCTGAATGACTATATTAGATTCAAAAGTGAGTTGAAATGGCTGGCCGCGGCTAGTACGGGAGTGCTCACCTATGCCTTCGCTATAGTATGTTGTTGCACACTTTAAAGCACGAGCATAGTGATCAACCGATGTGCTTTTTTATAACTTCCTCCCTAAATGTAAGCAGGAGTTCTGCCACTCCCGGTGGTTGTTGCTGCAGCCTGATCGCTCCCTATTTTCCTAACTGTCCATTGTATGTTTTTTTTTTCATACCAAATATTCACATAATAATCTGTGCGTGTTTGGCTAGTAATGAAATGTTTATTTCTCTTACAGTTAAATTATAAAGTAACCAGCAAGAAGGGATGCAGGGCAAAAACCTGCTTTGATGCAGCTTGAAGACCGCCCGGCGGCCATTGATCACATGACAGTATCTTCACAATAATCGAGAACTCGACCTATAGCTTCGTATAGGCAAAAGGGCTAATGGGTCGAGCAGAACCGGGCCGGCCAACGCATGGTACCTTCGGGCTCGGGCCAGGCCCGGACCTGAACAACCGGCCCGTGCAGTGCTCTACTTCGGATAGTCTGATGAGCAGATTCCCATATACATATGAAAGATTGAGTAAAACAGCGTAAGGCGTAACCTGCTTCCCTGTTCAAGCCAAAAGGATCCAGTCAAGTTCTTTTCACCTCTTACACTTAGAAAGCGGTTGTATCTCCCCAGGACCAACAGTGTCGCGACGGATTAGATTTTTTCTATTGCATTAATATGCGAAAAAAATTCTTGGGATTTACGTGCCAAAACCACGATCTAATTATGCGGCACGCCGTAGTGGTGGACTCCGGATTAATTTAGACCACCTGGGGTTCTTTAACGTGCACCCAATCATGCATTAATATGCACATCAGAAAACAGATCCCACACCAGGGCATGTTTACTTCAAAATGGGTAAAACTTGTTTGATACGCTTATTCTTTTACGTTATTACGTACATGTTCTAAACTTTGTTGCAAGAAGTGAAGGGCCCTGCATTTTTAACTATGGTATGAACATGTTATGACCAAGAGCTATCCTCTGACAGCATAAGACCTAAATATTTTACTGGTGAATTATTTTTTTATTATTGACCATTTAACAAATAGTTATATCTGATTTTCTAATATTAGATGCGAAGCAGCTTATGGTCGGGGCTATGTCACTCCCTCCCTCCGCCGTGCGGCGTCCACACCCACACTGCGCATGCGCATCCTCCTCCCCCTCCTCTCCTCTACTCTCCGACGCTCCTCTCCACTCCGGATTGCGCAACGAATGGCGACACCTGCGGCTCCGCGCGCGATAATGCGAAGCAGCTTAGGTTAGAGGCGCGACGGTAGGCTCTGCATACTCTGCTGGGGGGCTCCAGAACGCGCAGAACTGTTGTCGACGCCGTCGGCGTTTTATCCGCGTTCGCACCGAACGCGCGTGGCGTTGGTGACTGTTGCCGGTGCCTCTGGGGACGGCTCGGAGGTTTTCGACGAGATCAGCCTCTACTCGTCGAGCAACGTTGGAAATCTTACTTACGCAACGCCGCGATGAGTGCCACGGACAGCGCCAGCGTCAGCGCCGTGGTCGACCCCATGGCTGCTTCGCATACTACTCAGGGTACGGGAAGATGGTGCAATTTTTTTTTCTAGTGAATTTAATGTGTACGTAATTATTTATCTTTAGGGACATGCTATTAGTGACACAACATATTTATACGCGCTTCAAGTCGGCCGCCAATAAAAACAATGCCTCATTACATTCCCTTGCACACAGTACACAATCATCCACAAAAATTGTGTCTCGGTTTCGTAACATCACACATATTGTTCATAAAAACAAAACAAGACATTCGGCAGAGACATTCAAAACTGCTTACGTGTGGGTATGCGAAAGCGATAGTCCCTTTCGTGAAATAAACGTCTTTTCCACACGTTCCGTGTCCGCGCAAGCTCTCCCCTGCGTTCAGCGTCTCGGTGAGGCCAAATGAAAACGCGCCAAGCGTCTGAACGCAGTCGCTTGCCCACGAGTTCATCGCTCGAAGGAGCACTCCGCAGCGTTCAATTAGACATTAATACATTTTATTTCATGTAGCCATTTTATACACTCATGGCGTGGCAACACCCCCTACCCATTGGCTGCGCCGTCATGTGTCTAACAACGCACGCACTAGGCCCCACGTTTAGTCAGGCTTCGACGTGACGTGTGCAATGACACACGCACTAGGCGCACCTTTAGTGAATCGCAACTGTGGAGCCGCTGTGGCGTTGGGGGAGCGCGCTCGACTCGCGGCCCGGAGGCCCGAGCTCGATCCCCACCCAGTTGAAAATTTACGTATTTTTGCTTTCAAAGGGATTAATTTACTTTGTTTGCAGGAACCTCCCCGCTAAATTTGTCGTCAATTCGAGCATTTTTTGACGCGTGTTTTACTCTTTGCCGCCCGCCATTTTTGGTACCGTTATTCGGTCACGCCGCCGACTACAACGTCGGATTTTCGCGTAATGGGGCATATAATGTTTGCGCATTAAAAAAAAGAAAAAGAATCGGCCCCAAGAATCGGCAAGGCACACCAGATGTAACAGCAACATCATCTGAGCAACTCCCATTCAAAACAGCTCTTCGACGTACTTAACAACACGGAGTTAGAGCCTGTATATTCATGAAGTATTTACGTGTTCATAGCACCGCCAATCTTACCTGGTCAACCTAAAGTGCCTATATAGAAAAAGCACCGCCATCTACTCTTTCCTCCGTCGTCTCCTCTCCTAAAGCGCTTGCTTTTTTCTTTATTTTTTGCTTGCGAAAACAAGTCGACGGTGGCGGCCCTAGAAAGTCCACGCTGAAACTTTCAGGCCGGGCGTGCGCCGCCGCCGCCGCCGCCGGCGACTGCGGCTGCGCAGAGGTACTTTCAACATGGCTCTGAGACGGAAAAAAAAAACAAAATATACTAGTCAAAGCGCGCGCTATCATCGTCCTATCGGAGATACAGGAGAGAGCGAAGCGGCGTTGATCAAAGGATGGCGGTACTTTTCTTATTCCCCTGACAACCGGGCAAAAGTAAAGTCCTTTGCAGGAAACCCCTTTTGTTACTCCGAGGGACCCTTTGCAGAAAGGCTTTGCGCCGATGACGCACGGCACCGCACCAACTTCCTTAAGGTAGTTCCTCAGATAAACGCCGCCCAAAAAAAAAAAAAACGTTGCTTGTTCAAGCAGCAAGAGAGAAAACGTTTACAAAAAGCTGCCCATGTAGATTACATTTAGTGATTGTAGAGCCTAAAAACATTTTGGAGCCGCCAGGGGGCCAGGGAGTGCGGACGTGGTTCAAGTCGGCTCCGTGAAAAGTTGCTTTGTCTGGTGGAAACAGTGCCGATTCATAGAAATAAGTGGTGTGATCGCCTATCGGAAGTCCCAAGGATCACCTGGACTTCAATTTTATGACTGTAAGTGGACTTTTGGATATTTTACGGCCACTTTTATGTCGACCGCGTCTCGCGCCTAGCGAAGGCAAACGATAGCCTTGAACAAACGCGGCGGCTCGGCGGCGGCCGTTGCCCCCGGCGCCCGCTGCGGAACTCCGCTGTGGAGGCACGATGACCATGGAGGTGACCGTAGAGGGTACCGAAATTACCCCCGAAGAATTGAGAACAGCGGATTGGATCACGAAAGTGGGGAAACATGTCAAAGAGCTGCAGGACCTTGCGAGAGACGAACGGCGAGAAAGCCAGAATAACGGCGAGCGGGCGGAACGCGGTGGCGAGTCCGGGGAGGGCAAGAAGGCGGCAGCGGCGAACGCCGCGTATAAGAAGCTGGGGCAGAAGATCGCGGAGCGCTCAGTTGCGTCGCACCTCCCACGATTACCGGCGAACGACTACAAAATAATCCTTCGGCCGAAGAACGGGCTGGCGCTCGCAAAAGTTCCAACTACCAGGCTGAGTGCTGCGGTGCGCATGGCAGCGCAAATTCCGTGGGTTAAGGGGCAAGAAAAGGACGTGATGATTGTCAACGACAAGCAAGGCACTCTGATTTTCAGCACCCCAGACATGGACACTGTTTGGAAGGTGACCAAGATTAAGTCTATCAAGATCGAAGACAAGGACTACGAAGTCACGGCGTACCTCGCGCCGCACGAAGACAACGGGCGGGGTGTGGTGCACGGAATCGACCCGAGATTGACAATAGAGGAACTGACAGAGGCCTTCGGTAACCCGAGGAACCCACCGATACTTGGCGTTAGGAAGATTGGCAACTCCAGCTCGGCAATCGTCACCTTCAAAAACGAGACAGTGCCGAGGTGGATGTACTGTTATGGCGTACCTCTGAAGTGTGTGCTCTACAAGAAACGCTACGAGGTGTGCTACCAATGTGGCGAGCTAGGACACAGATCGGACGTATGTGTCAGCGAACAAGTTCAATGTCGGGATGCGGAATGACGTCTCCACCTGAGGATCACGCATGTGAGCCCAAGTGTAAGTTGTGCGGCAAAGGACATTTCACAGCGGACCGGAAATGCAAGGAAGCTTTCAGGACCCCTTACACGATAAAGAAGAGGCAATGGGAGGCTAAGCTGCGCTTGGAGGAGGAAGAGCGTAAGGCGAAGGAGGCCGAAGTAGGAAGGAGCAGATGGGAAAACAATCAAGGGAGATCCAGGAGTCCGTCAAGACAGCGGAGCATGTCGAGAGGGAGGTCGGATTCCTTCCCACGACTGCCCCAACGGCAGGAAGGGGAGAAGCAACAGAATGCGGGGACCTCCGGCGGCGCTGTCGTCAACAATCCATTGAGAGCCCCGTCGCCGAACAGAAAGGTGGGTTGGGCCGGCAAGGCCTCCCAGGATAAACGCGATGAGGAAATGTTTCAGATTAAGGAAGAGAATCGCATGCTTAAAGAACAGCTAGCGGCGATGAGTAGGCAAATTGAGGAGCTTAAAATAGCTCTTAAACCTAATACAGCACCGGTTAAACAACCGCAAGTGTCTCAAAAGCCAAATGTAGAAGGATAAGAGGAACAGATGGCGGCTCCGCCCCTGCTAAGAAGAGGGCGAAGGAAATGGAGAAGCCCATAATAGATAAGGACATAGAGACAGTGATAGACATTAAAATAGCGAAACTGGAGGAAACATTTGAGACCAAATCTAGTCAGGACGATGAATGGCGCAAGGCCTTCGAGGAACGCATGTTGGGGATGTTCCAAAATCTGACACAGCAGTTGCATCAGCGAGATAACAATCTCACAGAGAGACTGCATCAGAGGGATAATAAACTCACTGAAGAACTTAAGGCAGAATTTGCGAAGAGGGATCGGGCATATGAAGAGCTCACCCAGCAAGTATTAGGAAGTCAGCTGAATCAGCTAGTTGGGAGTCATGGCTCATAGATCCAATAAAAACACCGTTTGGCAATGGAACTGTAGAGGCTTCACGCGCAAGCGTGCGGTCCTACAGGAATTCCTAAGGAACGGGGATCGACCGGAGCTAATAGCACTACAGGAATGCGGCAGAAAGGCAAAATTGTCGGGGTACAAATCTTATGTAGGCGAGGGCGAAAACACGCAGGTGGCCACCCTAGTCAGGCGAAACGTCACGGCGGTGCAGCATGACACTGGGAGTACACAAATCGACCACGTTCTCGTAGAACTGATACCGCGAAGAAAGAGAGACGGTAGCTTGTTTGTATTAAATGTCTACAGCTCTCCCAGACAAAGAAAATGCGACTTCGGGGATCTCTTCGCGATGACGCGACGTATGATTAAGAACAACCCGCTGTTGATTGTGGGGGACTTTAATGCTCACCACACGGCATGGGGATATAAGCAGACTTCGATCAAGGGCAGGAAATTGTGGGACGACATACAAACTCATAATCTGGATTTAATAACCGACCCGATGCAGCCTACGAGGAAGGGAACTAGTGTCGCGTGTGACACGACACCCGACCTCACTTTGACGGGGAGCGGCACTATAGCCACGTGGTGCAATACAAAGGAGGACTTGGGCAGCGATCACAAATCATAGAAGTGGTGGTAGAGGGAGGCCCGGCAACCCCCCGGAAACGGAGGGTAGAGGCCGTAAATTGGGACTTTTTCAGGGCACTCAGGGACGACCCGTCTCCCATCTCTGATATTGCGCAGTGGAGCGATGGCGTAGTGCGCACTGTGAAAGAAGCCACCGAAGCGGTGGAAATTGAGGGGGACAACAAAGCGCTAGACAGGAGATTAGTTAACCTCCGGAGGAAAAAGAAAAGGCTTGAGGACCGACTTCGACAGAAGAGATGGGCTCGAAATATCAGGAAACAGATAGCTGCTTTAAACAAGGAAATTGAAGAACACGCAATCACGCTCACGAAGCAAAATTGGGGGAACGTCTGCGATCAGATGGAGAGGAATATGAGTACCGCGGGAACGTGGCGACTTCTTCGTCACCTCTTAGATCCGGATAGCACAAAGTCAGCGTCCACACAACAGCTGGAAAGAATGGCGCATCAATTTGATGGCACTAAGAAAGAACTCTTAGAAGAAGTTAGGAATAGGTACATCAATCCCGCCGGACTTGAACCTCTCCCGGCCTACGGAGGAGGAGAGAATTCGGAATTAGACGCCCCGATCTCCCTGGCTGAGGTCAGAGCAGAGATTAATCGGCTAAAGACTAAGTCAGCGGCAGGGCCGGACAGAGTGAGCAACAAAATGCTCCGTAACTTAGACGACAGCTCAATCGCCAACCTCGCAACGTACATGCAGGAGTGCTGGGAGAAGGGGACGATACCGCAGGAGTGGAAACTCGCCGACCTCATTTTCATTCCCAAGCCGGGTAAAAAACTGGGCTTCGAGAACCTCAGGCCTATATCGCTCACCTCCTGCGTGGGTAAGCTTATGGAGCACGTCGTTCAGACGCGGCTGAATAGGTACATGGAGGAAAATGGACTGTATCCGGACACCATGATCGGTTTTCGACCAAAGCTGTCGGCATGCGACGTGATGCTGCAGCTCAAGGATGAAATTATAGACAAGCAAACGCGAGACACGAAAGTGATCGTGGGGTTAGATGTGGCAAAGGCATTTGACAACGTGAGGCACGTGTCTATCTTGGAGAATTTGAACTCACTCAATGTCGGGGAGAAAGTGTACCATTACATCAAGGACTTTCTTACCAACAGGAAAGCCACTCTCAAGATAGGGGAAGAATCTATAGAGAACATTGAACTGGGTAACGTGGGGACGCCGCAGGGCTCGGTTTTATCACCTACCCTCTTCAACATTGCGATGTTGAGACTCCCCGAAAAGTTGGGGGAAATTGATAATCTAAACCACACCATATATGCGGATGACTTAACATTATGGATGAACAAGGGCAGTGATGGGCAAATAGAAAGTTCCCTGCAAATTGCAATTGACATCATCGAGGAGTACCTGAAACCCAAAGGACTTAGATGTTCGGCCGAAAAGTCGGAAGTACTGTTCTTAATGCCCCCCGGAAAACGACGGCTTCACCAAAAGCGCGAGGCTGGCATCCAGCTGTACGTCAACGGCGCAGAGATCCCCGCGGTCGACAGTATCCGCGTCCTCGGGCTGAGGATTCAGGCAAACCGGAAGAACTATGAAACGCTTGCTAGATTAGAAGCCAGTTCAAATCAGACGTGTCGTCTCATCAGACGAATAGCGAACAGGCACGCTGGGATGAAGGAGGCGAATCTCCTGAGGCTAGCGCAAGCCTTCGTAATCAGTAGGATAGTGTACGTGGCACCCTACCTCAAGCTCAGTGGAGCAGAACGGAACAAACTCGAAATAATTATTAGGAAAAGTGTCAAGGTCGCGCTCGGACTCCCCCAGAACACGTCCACCGACAAACTGATGAGGCTAGGGGTATCGAACACTCTCGAGGAACTGATTGAGGCTGCCCTTACCGCGCAGCATCAAAGGCTACTTGGATCTAAAACGGGGAGGAAAATTTTAGAGAAATTGGGCTACGAGCCCAAACATGAGCAAGTGCGCTCAAGAGACATCCCCAGACAGATCAGGGACAAGATAAAAATACCTCCGCTACCCAGAAACATGAACCCTGCCTTTCACGACGGCAGACGTAAAGACAGGGCAGAGGCATTACAAACTAGGTATACTGGTCGACAGGACGTCCTATATACGGACGCTGCAGAATATGACAGCAAAGCGGCATATGCGGCCGTGGCGGTTAGAGAAGATGGAACACCAATGGCGTGCTGCACAGTCAGTGGCGTCGAGACGGTTGAAGCTGAGGAAGTGGCTATAGCCTTGGCCGTCAGCCAAAGGGGGGCAAAGGTGGTCATCAGCGACTCCAAAAACGCCGTGCGAAATTACGAATCGGGGAGGGTGACGGAGACTGCCATCCGTATATTAAACAGGGACGGGGGACCCAGACAGCTTGTTCTGCTCGTTTGGGCACCAGCTCACCAGGGACTTAGAGGGAACGAGGAGGCTCATTCGGTCGCCCGAGGTCTCACTTACCGGTCGACCCCCGGAACCTCCCAAGTCACCGAAACTATGAACAGAAGAGAGGATATGCGCGCATACCAGGAAATCACAGTATACTACAGACTAAATCGACAAATTTACCCGGCAGCGGACAGAACACTCAGTAAGAAAGATGAGGTTATGTGGAGGAAATTACAGACGGGGGTTTTCCCAAACCCCGTACTCTACAGCAAGTGGCATCCAAGAGTATTCGATTCAAAGTGCAAATTCTGTGATGAGGCAGCAAATCTGGTTCACATGGTGTGGACATGTCCGTCTAAGCATGATAGCTCGCGCACTCTAGAATCCTGGGAGGCTTTGCTCCGCAGCCCAGACCCCAACGTCCAGCAGGACATCATCGGTCAAGCCCTTGCTGCTGCTGTGTCTCAAGGTATTCCAGCCGACGGCTAGGGGCGACGGTGGAGAAGGATTTCTCTCCCGACGTTGACTGGTGTTTTTTTAATAAAGTTGTTCCTCCTCCCCATTTTTGATGAAAAGACTTCTGACTTCTGAAACATTTTCGTCCGCGCAAAGTACGGGCGGATAAAATTCGAGTGATTAATTATAGAAGACCTGTGTTGTGCGCGGGAAAGATAAGTTTCACGCGGCAGACCGATTCTGTTCTAATAGATCAAATAAAGCATTTTCAGTCTCGCAATCTCTCGGCGGACATGAATGGCTTCCAGATTGAGTCGCTGCAACATGTCAGTAACAGATGAAGAAGACCGATAGTCAGATGCAATAAATCTAGCAGCGAGGCACTGAATTCGTTCTACTTGTGCAATATCTTTAACGTAGTATGGGTCCCATACTGCAGAAGCGTACTCAAGGACTGGTCGAACTTAAGTTTAACTTAAGTTTAACACTTGAGTTTAACACTTGACGGTGAGTCTTTTAATTTCCTGCACAAAAAGCAAAGTTTATTAAACGCTTTTGTACAAACGTTCTTCAAATGCTTGTCCCATTTGAAGTTGCTTGTGATAGTTAGTCCTAGATATTTGACAGACGTTACTGACTGAATAGTTTTATCAGCAATGTAGTACGTATGAGACAGTGGCTCTTTCTTTGTGGTCATTGTCATAGCAACTGTTTTATCACAATTTACTTGCATACCATTTCGTTCGCACCCGTCCGCAAGCTTACAGAGGCTTTTGTTCATTAGTGTTTGGCAAGAGGAGCTATTGATAACATTATACATCACGCAGTCATCGACGAACAATTTTACTATAACAGAATGATCGATGTTAGAAGCAATACTATTTATACAAATTAAAAACAACAGAGGACCAAGCACGGAACCCTGTGAAGCTCCAGACAATACCGGCAGATCAGCAGACCTAACATACGCACACTCCACAAACTGTGAGCGATTATTCAGATAAGCCTGCAACCACAATATCAATCTCTCAGGAAGCCCGGCATCCCTTAGACTGTCAATGAGTAAACTGTGTGGCACACGATCAAAAGCTTTTGACATGTCAAGAAAAACCGCATGTATCTGCCTACAATTATCTAGAGCTGAAGCAAAATCATGTATAACCGAAATTCATTGCGTGTTTATTGAGACAGTATTCCGGAAACCACGCTGACACCCAACGAAGATTTTTTTCGATTCAAGGTGCTGAGATATATGGTGAGCTATTACATGTTCAAGCAGTGCTGATTAGAGAAATTACAATATTAATATTGCAATTCAATATTACAATTTACAGCATGTGCTGATTAGAAAAATTGGTCTGTATTTACAAGCTGTTAGCCTGTTTCCCGATTTAAATACGGGAACTACTCTTTCCGTGAGCCAATCTGCGGGTAATGAGCTTTGGTCGAGTGATGCGTTAAACAGAACATAAAGGTAATGTGACACAATCTCTGAGTACGTACGTACAAGAAAGGCATTCAGTATGCCGTCAGCGCCGCTTGACTTTTTTCGTTTTTACATTTAAAAGAAGAGAAAGTATTCCTTCACGAGCAAGAACTAGGTCAGGCCTTGAGTTTGCAACGGGCGGTAGGTCGGAGTATTGCATTCGTAAATATTGAACATTTGGTCTTGTAAACGCTTGGTGAAAAGTAGTGTTGAATTCATTTACAATTCAACTAAGGTTTGTACACATGTTACTATTAATCTGTAGATAATTCACCCATGGTTGGGAACCTGACAAGTAGCGCCAGAATTTCTCAGGAGATTCCTTCAAGAAAGCTGTAAGAGTTTGGCTATAAAATTTACTACGCGCAAGCTTCAATTTAGTAAGCAGCTGTTCTTGAAGGGCGGTTAATGCTGACGTAGTTTTACCCTTCCTTTTTCGTTTAATACGTCGCTTTAGATGGATTACGTCCCGACTAATGCATGGGTTCCGACGCTTTGTAATCTTTCTACGCAAAGGAACAAACCTGTCAATGCATGATGACACTAATTTCTTGAACTCGTTCCAAAGATGAGAAACATCGCCACCATGCTCCATATCAGAAAGCGAGAGGTGCATTGCATCTCGGACAAATTCATCATCCGCAGCAGAAAAGTCACGAAAAGTTGCCACCGAGGGAGGCATTTTTGTGCTATTGATATTTAGAGTAACTTGAACAATCTTGTGGTCCGATATACCATCAGCAGTAATGACTGAGTGAACTTCAGGGAAATTTTTCAGAAATACAAGGTCGAGAATCGATTGCGCAGTTGCAGTGGTGCGAGTCGGAATAGTGACTACTTGTTTCAAGTCACGAAAAAATGAAGAATCGAGGAGTAGGCATGCATTGTCAACATCATCGGGACCCGAGATAGTGAGTGTATTCCAGTCTATGCCTGGTAAGTTGAAATCACCAGTAAGCACCAGCTTGTGATTTGGTTTGAGCATGCGCTATAGGTAAGCGGCCAGTGCTTCCAGGTATGACACATTGCTTTTTGGTGGCCGTAAACCACGCCAAACAAAGTAGAAATATTTTTGTAGATGAGCTCACACCAGACACTTTCATGGTTTCGAATGCCCTCAATCGAAACATTGCACTTCATTTTTTGTTATTATTGCCACGCCCCCTCCTCGTCCTTCGCGATCACGTCTTATCATTTTGTGTGAAGGTGGAATAATTTCGTAATCATTAATATTAGGTGTAGACCATGTTTCGGTTACGGCAAGTATATGAGGGTTGTGAAGGAAAAGAATGTCTTCAAGTTGATTGGACTTATTGGCAAGACTTTTTGCATTGACCACGACAATTCGGAGTTCTTTCGTTTCGGGTCAGTTAGATGTCCGTGTAGGTCCGGATTTATGAAGTGCGACAATCTGCGAGCTTACTTCGTCCCATTCGTATAATTTGTAGTCTACGCGTAGCTGGTCATAGTCCAGCGAAAATTTTCGCGCCTCATCTTTAAATTGCTTACCATACCGCCAAAGATGAGAACGCTTAGTCAGCGTAGTCTTACAGTAATCGTGACAGATCGATATACCTGTTTTCTTGAGCCTAAAGCAATTCTTCGATACCAACGCACCCAAGATTCACATTATTATGGAAGCGCTCAGAGCACACGTCAGGCACCTTGCTCGCACCCTTTCCCACTATCTAGCCTCACTGCCAGAAGACCGACCACGTGCCTCTTTTTGTCAGACGATACTGCCTTATCGTATATACATTCCATCAGGTTACACAGCTGCAACGAGAGTTTTGCTTCCTCCTTGGTGCTTGGCACAGCCACAAGTTCGACTGACAGTGCCTGGAATTCGAACGAAAGCCGAACTCTCCTCACCAGCTCTCAAGCAACTTTCTCTGATCATGCTGTACGAAAAATACAGTGATCATACCCATTTATACACTGATGGTTCAACCACCATGGACGGTTCTGCAGGATCAGTGTTTTTCCGGCGAAAGTATCCACCTTGAAGTTCAATACATCACACCAGACGACATTGACAGCCGCAGAGCTTGCTGCTCTTCGTAGCGCACTTCGCATAATTCGTGAGGAACCACCTAACAAATGGAGCGTTTTCAGGGACTACAAGGCAGCGCTACATTGCTTGCTTTCCGCCTTACGCCGTGGACCCTACGAACAACTAGTCCTCGAAATCCGAGAGCTCCTTCATTGCCTCGTCGAGCAAGGACACGACGTCACCTTTCAGTGGCTTCCTCGCCACTGTGGCGTAATGGGCAACGAATATGCCGTTGAAGCTGCTCGATCTGCTCATGAAGACGGCGCACAGGAACCAATCCCGCTGTCAAGAACAGATGCAGCAGCGAAACTTCGAGTGCTTGCAAACGATGCCACACAATCGTTGTGGAACACACCTACTTTGCAACACACACGTCTGCATCGACTGGACCCCTGTCTTCGACTTCGACCTCCACCTGGACTATCCCGACCCGAAACAACGGTACTTTGCCGATTGTGGCTTGGTGTCGCATTTACAAAGTCGTTTCCTTTCCGCATCGGATGGGAGGATAGTGCTGCGTGTGACCACTGCGGCGACGAGGAAACAATCGAGCACGTACTTTGTCACAGTCCCCAATACAGCGCTCATAGGCAGTCACTCGCGACCGCGCTGGCACGTCTCGACGACCGGCCGCTTTCGGAGCAGGCAGTCCTGGAACGCCGGCCTATACAGTCGTCACACAACAAGTCAGTCAAAGCACTCTTGAAGTTCTTGCGATCGAGTGGACTATCTGACAGACTGTAGTTCTCCCAGACGTTTCCAACCTCCTCTTTTTTTTTCCTTGAATTTTTGTTTTTTGTGACTGCTTGGCACAGCCACAAGTTCGACTGACAGTGCCTGGAATTCGAACGAAAGCCGAACTCTCCTCACCAGCTCTCAAGCAACTTTCTCTGATCATGCTGTACGAAAAATACAGTGATCATACCCATTCTTCCCTATTCTTTCCGCCTTTCATTTCCCCTTCCCCTTCCCCCAGTGCAGAGTAGCAAACCAGAATATTTTCGGGTTAACCTCCCTGCCTTTCCCACCACGTTTCTCTCTCTCTCTCTCTCTCTCTCTCTCTCTTTCAATACAGACACTTTTTTATTGTAGTCAAAGAAATTAAGCAAGACAGGCCTAGTTTTATCGGTGATTCTACCTATTCTGTCTATCCGTACGACTGTGTTGGTTGTGACACCTAGTTTTGCACAACATATGTCGTCAAGAACCCGCTTTCTCAAGTCACCAGGGCTCTCATTTGTTGGTTCATCGAGGCCAAAAATTATAAGGTTCCTTCGTCGACTTCGGTCTTCCAAGTCATTTAACTTCTTCTGTTGATTGCTTATAGTTTCTTTGAGAGAGTTGACCTCTGACCGTAACTGAGCCAGTTGCTCTGTGTGTTTTGCAATGACAGTGAGTACGTCGTTTTGTTTATCGAACCTATCGTTCATTGTTTTTTCAAGAGATGATTGTAAAACATAAACGCTGTTTATCGAGGCTTGCAAGGTTTCTTGCATGTTTTTTAACATTACCTCAATATCAGAAGGTCCGGGTTTCACTTCTACATCCCCAGCCAGCAGTAGCAAAAGTACGTACATTCCACGCTTCATCAATCAGTGACAAACATACAGCCGAGCACGGCAGGACAATAACGAACCTATTATCACTACGAAAACATATAGATGATCGTTGTACACCAACCTGTAAAAAAAGGAGCAACGGATTCATCGTTGTGTTCACGTAGGTCCCGCCGTGCCCTCTGACATGGTCCCCGTCGGCGTGGCTTATATATCCAAGTGGCGGCGCTGATGTCACGTCTGGCTTTTAGTCTGGCTGGTCTGGCCTCGTAATGAGAGCACGTCTTCCGTAGATGAACACGTGGTCTTGAGCGTCGCCTACCGTTGTCGTGATATCCGATGCATCGTGCACTGGTATGGACGCAGTCCACAGCGTGACCTGTACAAAAAGGAGCAACGGATTCATCGTTGTGTGCAGGAAGGTCCCGCCGTGCCAAGTTGTCGCTCTTAGCCGCTTGTTTTTTTGTGCATGAAAGTCTCTCGTCTTCTTTGCTCAAATGACAACCTAATCAACAAGCTCTTGAAACTTATATCGCTTTGTTAAATAAGCTGCTATGTGTTTCTGGACTCACGCGCTAAAATAAAAAACGTACATTGTTTTATAAATGCAGTGGATGAAATTGCTGCGAAAAGACAAAGCCGTGTAATACATTTGAGTTTTTCATTACATGCCTATAGCCAGGAAGTTTATGCAAACAAATGATTGTGTATTATTACATTATCAAATTCCTAGGGCATTTCCCCTATGTGGAGAAGGCAGTTTAACTTTAAGTGATTCACAATTCGACTTCGTGATGTTTCGACCATATATTTGATAGAGAAATGTGCATGACCAATAGGAACATATGTCGGAGGACAAAACTCTTATCAAATTTTGAAAAATAAACTGTGTTTTCTATCTGAACAGCATATTTCTACCCTGCAACAGATAGGAAATTGAAATTAATCGCATGCATCAAAGTTTTCATTGCGAGTATTTTGAAGTTTTCTTTCTTTCAATTTATGATGTGACAGCTGATGTGATGGCTTCAATTTCCTGTTTTACGTTTAGGCTACTGACACTGCACAAACCATATTTTTGTCATAATACGGAATACAGGCAGCAGAGTGCGGCTCATAAACACATCGGGATAATGAGGTGTAATTTGTGGATACATTTCTCGTCATGGGTAATATAGGAGCCCCTTTCTCGCAAATATGTGTCTTGGTTCAGTGAGCGTGTGCTGAAAGTACTGATTGTCCGCGCTTTCCGTGCAGCTACCGAAGTGACTGTGACAGCCTTTCGCTGTTTAAAGGTTTAAGCCTTTCGATGCCAAGCGCCTGAGATATACCCAAAAGAACGCACTCGTCCGGAACCAGCAAGGTCGCAAGCATCATGCCAAGCGCGTGATTACCCTTCTACGGGTTAGTCGCGTCCTTGAGCAAAAAAGAAAAACCGGGGAGTGACAAATCTTTTTTGACGATGGGTTGTCGCTGTTATCGTTATCACAAATGACGACTTGCGCCAACGTACCACGCTTTGTCGGGAAGCTGTGATGGTTCATTCTTTAGAAAGGGTATTTATTTTTGTTCTGCAACGTAACTTGCATCATCGGGGCAGATTTAAAAATATAAACGTCAGAGTCAGGCCGTGGTACCTATGTGAAATGAACGCCCGAGAAAGATGCACTTGTACAGTCACTTTCTTTTGGAAGCGCTGATAACGTTGCAATTTACACCACAATAGAACTTCGTACACGGTATTTTTCCCAATAGCTTAACAGAAGGCTAATCACTCCTGATGTTATTAAACTTATAACTTTTTATCAGAGACACTCTCACATGACTTCAACATATATACAATAAAGGGCTCTGTAATTTCCACCGTGACGTAACCTAGGTACGTTGGCGTACTTCATGTAATAATCCCAGTCAGCCTACTCACATATACGGCATTACTAATCACATATACCATGGCATCGGCTACATCCCAAGAAGCAATTGCCTACCTCTTTTCATTGCTAAAGATTAGGTAGGCATAAGACAGGCCAAAATTCGTATAGGAATGCGCAGTATGGAATTAATATGGAACCTTCAGCGATATAGGAGGTATACATTACACTCGAGTCTGTCCAGAATCTGACAGTCACATTCATTTATTCTGACCATCAATTTATCATCAGTGTTAATAAACAAAAAGCATGCTGAGCTCCTATCGCTAAGTTTGCGTCGTGAAGTCGCCTGACCTTGCACAAGTTCTACAATTCTACGCTCCAATATTCTATCATCAAGAGCTCGGCGCTTGTCATCACGTAGAAGCTAAAAGCAGCCTCGCCTTCAGAACGTATAGTCAGCGTCAAAAGCTTTCGGACGCCAGAAGCTGAAAAAATATTTATATTTCTACGCCTTTGCCACGCATCGTGGCCACATTTCGATGGAGGCGAAATGCAAAAACGCCCGTGTCCTTGTGTTGTAGTGCACGTTAAAGAACCCCGGGAATACGGAGCCCTCCACTACGGCGTGCCTCATAATCAGAACTGGTTTTGGCACGTAAAACCCCAGAAAGAAGAAGAAGGAGAATATTCTCATATAATTACTGAAGAATTGCACCGGTAATTATATAATGGTGCTGCGACCTCATTCAGCAATAGAGTTAGTCAAGAACAGCACAATGCTATAGCAACTTTTGTGATTGTAGCCGAAAACAATGTCTTCTTGCACAAATTTGTGGGCATACCTCAACAAGGGTCTGGTCTGTGATTGGAATCGTTCTCTATTTTTACACGACAGGGTACATTAACACGTCCCTATGTCTTTTCGCATAATTTCCAATACTCCTCTGCGTGCGTCGTGGTAAAAGGATATGAAGACCTTTAGTATTTCTGGAATTTCGTGAAGGTATATGGGAATGGTTCAAATGATAAAACACGTGCGCTGCATATTGAGGATAGAATGTTTGTTTCGAGCTACCGGTTTGTACTAAGCAAACAAGCTTGTGCAATAATTCGGCATCTCAGGCATTGCTGACGCAGCTATTAAGGCTGGGTGAGTCCCGCGCAGGCACGGCGCTTCTCCGGCGGCTAAGAGCAAGAACTCGCTCACATTTCCATGTGGCGCTGAACACTTTTCGATCTTTAGGATTGGAATGGCCTAAACGAAGTCGCCTTGACCCGCCATGGTCTTTTTCGGACGTTACCTGCAGCCTCAGTGTACCCCACCTACCGGCGAAACGCACCATTTCAACTGCAGAAGCAAAGTTTATTGTGCTGGACCAGTAGTAGTATGTGGTTATTGGGGGGAAATGAAGATATAAGTGCAGTGCCGTAACTCTATCAACCGTAAGAGATGATAGAGACAAGGGGTGAGGTAGGAAGACGACGGCCGGCAGCAGGAGAGAAAAAAGAAAGGCAAGTGATGAAGAGGCGGATGCGGGGGTTACAGCCGCGCTCTGAGATTTGTGGCACTGCAAAAGTCTAACAGTGCCGAAAGGACCCGTTTGACCAGGGAGCTGTGGGCATCCGGGAAAAGTAGGTCCTTGAGCGAGTTGGCCGGGGGACCGTATCGACGATAGGAGTCCGTGAGCACCGCTCTCTCAACACCGAAAGCAAGGCAGTGTAGAAGGCGATACTCCAGCGTTTCCATGTCGGCACAGTTGGCGCACACCCCACTGCCGATTCCCCTGAGTCTCTGAGTTCGCGCAGCAGCTCGGTGGAACCCGATGCGCAAACGAAGGAGAAAGGAGCGGTCCGCGCGAGACAGGCCGGTGCGCGGGAGGAGACGAGGGGGCGTACCACGCGCGCGTCGGGGTGTTGCGCGGAGAGGCTGTGCAGTATCGTCGTTCTGGCCGAGTCGAAGCTTGTGACCAGAGGGGAGAGGGGGAAGCGCTCAGCGCGTGCCTCCTTGACGAGAGCGTCGGCGTGCTCGTTGCCGTCTAGTCCGATGCGAGCCGGAACCCACTGCAGGATCAGGTCGCAGCCTCGGTGGTCGAGGTGGTGTAGTTTAGCGCTGACTCGTTGAACCAGCGGCCCTCCGCCGAAGTCCCTCGCCAGCAAGGAAAGAGCCGTACGAGAGTCGCTGAGTATAGCCGCCGCCATAACGTCAGGCTGCTGCAGGAGCAGGTCGGCTGCGAGGTCGATCGCAGCGAGCTCGGCCACCGTTGACGACACGGCAAAGCGAAGGCGACACTGCCGCGTTTGGCCGATGTCCGGTGCCGTGCAGGCTGCAGCGCCGGATCCGTTCCCTGCCACCGAGCCATTGGTGAATACGAGCAGGCGGCCTCCCAGCTGTTCATGCATTAGCGCGGCTGTCTCCTGTCGCATGGCGCAAACAGCCGTCTGGCGCTTGGATGAGACACCAGGCACTTTGATGTTGACTTTGAGAAGGCTGGAGGCGTGCGGCCGTTGCGGCAGAGCGACGAGCTGCGGAGACGAGTCGATGAGCAGGGTATACTCGGAGGCCCGCCTGCCCATGCCCGAATTAGGCAACGAGTGGAGGCGGCACACAAGGCGCTGACCTTGCAGCGAGCGCTGCAAGCGTTCAATGTGATGCAGCGCTTGCTTTTTCGCCCGCAGTGACGGCGGCCAGTTGCCAGCTTCAGCGAGAGTCGCTCCCATCTGCGAGGAGCGAGGCAGTCCATACAGCATGCGAACGACATTGCGATGCTCCGTGTCTATGGCACTCCAGTTGGCAGCTCTGGCGTTCGTCAGGGGCAGGGCGTAGAGTGCACGCGATGTCGCCACCGAGTTGTACACTCGAAGCGCAAGATGCGGCGTACAACCCCGTCCTCGCGCGAGAAGAGAGAGCGCCGCGCTTGCCACTTTGCGGGACTCCCTGCAGAGATGAGAGACTGCCGCGTTGAAGTTGAGGCGGCAGTCGATCTGCAGCCCCAGGTAGCGGACGCTCTTGCGCCACGGGAGCGGGCGGCCCCGCAGGGTTAGCGGCGGGACTTCGAAGCGCGCGCAGGCGGCTCGGGGGTGCACCATCAGCACCTCTGTTTTCGCAGTAGACAGCTGTAGCCCGATGCTGGCGAGGTACTTGTCCACGGCGTCAACTGCCGTCTGGATCGATGCCCGCACAAGGTAGCCGACTTCCGTGGGACCGCACGCAAAGATAGCGATGTCGTCCGCGTAGATGGCCAGACGGACCGCGAGCGACGTTGTCCTCGGGATGAAGTCGGGGAGCCGCGAAAGGGCCAAATTGAATAAAAAGTAGCTCAAAACACTGCCCTGCGGGACACCCGAAAACACGCCGCGAGGATCACTCAACGCCCCGCCGACCCGCACTCGGAGCGTGCGGTTAGTCAGGAAACACGAAATGTACTGCAGGAGCCGGCCGGTGACACCCAGCTCGCGGAGGGACCCGATGATGGTGGCATGGGGGAGACCGTCGAAGGCGCTCTGCACGTCGAGCAGGATGAGATAGCCGGCCTCGTGGCGGCTCAACGACTCCTCGAGCGTGGCAGAGAGCGAGTCAGCTGTTGATCCCAGCCGCCGGAAGCCACTCTGCTCGGGAGCGAAGGTGTCGAGGGCCGTGGCAATCCATTCAAGGCGGCGCAGTGCCATGGCTTCGAGCGTTTTGCCGGCGACCGATGTCAGCGAGACAGGGCGGTACGAGCCAATGCACCCGGCAGGCTTCCCGCTTTTGAGCAGAGGGACGACGACGGCCTCTCTCCACGAGGCAGGCACGCATCCGGTGCGCCAGACGTGGTTGAACTCCTGCATGAGTGAAGGTATCTGCGCCGCATCGATGTTCCGAAGGGTCTGAAACGTCAGCCCGTCGGCACCCGGTGTAGAACGCCGCCTCCGAGTGTCCAGCACCATCCGGAGTTCACTCAGCCTGAAGTCTACCGAGCACAAAGCCTCAATTTCTTCCACGATGGCGCGCGTGGGGAAATAGCGGAAGGGCGCCAAGAGTTCTGCTTTGTTGTGCCGCGGCAGCTCGATAGCGACGGCGGCGGGGCGCTCTGTGGGGGGCGGTGGTGCGAAAGCAGTGGCGAACTCGTTGGCCGGTTGCTGAGTGCTCCAGCCCCGTGTCACCGCGATGGAGAGTGCGGGGCAGCGGGGTGCTGGACCACTTGAGCACAGCGTTTCGATACCACCTACAAGTGTACACAGACGGTTCGGTGTGCGCACAAACAGATAGCTGTGCAGCGGCATTCTGCATACCACCATCCCTTGATGTGTCATGGTCTGGCTGACTCGATCACGTAGTTTCCTCTACAACAGTAGAAAGCGCCACAATCACCGCGGCTTTGCGTGAACTACGGACCTTTTCTGCACGACATGTCGTGGTGCTGACGGATTCCAAGTCAGCGTTACAGAGATTACATCGTGGCCTACCTCTAGAGAAATTTACAAGGCAATCTCTTGCAATCAATTGATTAACAATCTAACGAGCAAAGGATTTAACACAACGTTTCAGGGGATACCATCACACGTAGGAATTGATGGCAACGAGATAGCTGACGCCCTTGCACGCCTAGCGCTGACATGCGTCCCAAAAGTGAAAGCTCCAAAAGCTTTTCAGAACCCTAAGGGTGCAATCCGCCTTCACTTTAGGGAGATCCACAAGAATCCCCACGAAGCCTGTGTGACTCATGGATTTACCCGCGAGGAAGCGACGCTTTTATACCGCATCAGGACCGACTCTGCGTACACTCTGCGCGGCGAGCGGCGGCGTCAGCGGTGTGACTCGTAAAGGTATGTTCAGACTGCGGTCGTAACGTTAGCAAAGCGCGCATCTGTCATAAAGAGCGCATCGCGCGTTACAAGCGTTAACATCGTTAACAATGCTGGTCGTTCACATTGTCAGTTGCGTCTCAGTGGATTTCAACATGGCGCCTGTAAACGGACTACGCACACTATTCGAACTACGCACACACACAGCCATGTCCGTTGGGCTGTTGCTCTGACTGGGGATGCCGGTAGTCGCGTCACCGGAAATTTAAAACTGAAACTGCGGCGCGTACTGGCAACTGTCGTATCTGTATGAAACGTAAAAGTAGCGGGCCTTCCAACAATTACGCTCGCGTGCGTAACGACTGTTGCGCTCTTAACGCTTCATACGATTGTAGTCTGAACAATTTAGTTGCGCTTTTTGCGTTTGCGCTTCCGTTTCTTGCGAAATATCTGCACATTACGTACGTAGTCTGAACGTACCTTAACCGAACGAACGAGCGCAGCGAAGAATGAAAGAGAACTCGGAGCGCAACGGGAGATGAAAGACGCGAGGATGAAAGCGGCGGAAGGGGGTGTAGCGGAACCATGAGGCGAAAAGCGGAGGAGGAGGACAGTATGGCGTAAGCGTGAAAAGAAAAGCGCAGTGCATGCGGCGACGCTGGCTACGATATGGCGCTATAGAGTAGCGCGCGTCGTCTGGGAGATCTGTCAGCGGCGGCTGAGGTGAATCGCACCCACGCGTCACCCACGCTCTCGCCATCTCCAGATTTGCGAGGCAGTCACGCCACACTTCGCTCCGTTGGAACATGCCGCACGAGACAGATATTCCGCGCCAGCCAATATATCGCGAAATGAAAACACGTGTAAAACTGCGCTCAAATTTCGCGTTAGGGAGTTTCGTAATCGTAGGTGAATATTTTTGGTGTCGAAAAAGGCTACTAAATTTCCAACGTTTCCATAGGCTCCCACATTTCGAACTTCGCACGCAAATTGGAGCAAGTTTTCGGTCGTAAATAATGGTGCCGCTTGCATTAGTTGTCGGGCTAGGCGCGTAGAACCAATTTCCGCGGGACATTTTTGAAAGATGGCTTCTATGATTAGCTTTTCGCGAAAAACGACACTCTCGCATAGAAACCGAGCATGTTTGCAGGGGAGGTCACTAGAGGCGCTGTTTCGCTTTATGTTATAAAGGGCATAGAAAGACAAGTGGAAAACAGTGAATTGGGGTTTGATTTGTCCTACATGGTTAATGGGCAAATGGTGCAACGAAAGGTCCCCTCACTGATGTATGTGGACGACATAGTGCTACTAGCGAACAATGCAAAGGATTTAGAGACACTTGCGAGTATCTGGGACAACGCAGCGACAAATCTAGCCCTTAAGTTTAGCACAGAGAAATCGGGAATTATGACCTTTAATGAAGAGAAGAGTAATTACGTGGTGTAAATTCGTCATACCTATAGTCAAGGAATATAAATACCTCGGCGTATATATAAACGAAAGAAAGACTTACTCAAGCACCCGCCAAGATAATCTGAAAATAAAGGGGAAGCGGAATGCAGCAATAGCGTAACATAGAGAATTTTTGGGCCACAATAAATATGAGGTGGTGCGTGGAGTCTGGAAAGGAATAATGGTACCAGCGTTAACGTTCGCAAATGCCACCCTGTGCTTCAAATGAGATATCTTGTCGGGGTTGGAAGTTAATCAAAGATCGGTAGGCCGGTTGGCTTTGGGAGCCCACGGTAAAACAACAAATGAGGCAGTGCAGGTTGACATGGGCTGGGCCTTTTTTGAAGTCAGAGAAGCGCACAACAAAACATTAGTTGTGAAGAAAGACTCAGGAACATGGATGAAAATAAATGGGCGGCTAAAGTGCACGAATATCGGTACCTGAAAAACGTGGACACAGAATGAAGGAAAAGGTCAAGAAAGTTCGCAACCAAGTACAGGGTAATTGATATTATAAATAGACAACCAGGAGTCATCAGAAAGAAAGTTAGAGAAGCAGAGACAGCTAATTGGCTGCAAAGAATGGAAACAAAAATACCATGGACATTTATAAGAACGGAAAGAAAGAAGGAAATTGGCAGGGAAAACTTGTACGATAACACACATCCGACGAAGACGAAGTTCCGGCAGAACGCGCTCATTCATATGGGCTCCGCCGACTATCAACGTTTTAGCCGAAAGCTCGTCAAGTGCACCTGCCTCGAGTATCCCATCGGATTCCACTCGACCAAAGCTGCGTTTCAAGACCAAGTTCAAGTCCGTGAGTGATTATTTCGTCATCCCGCGCGACTTTGAAAATTCGAAGCGGCGGAAGCCCCGTTAGGCCTTGATAGGCTTAACGCGTGAGCGACCGCCCCACTTGCCAATACCCGGATCGCCCCTACCGAGCGTAGGAGATGACTTCATCAGAAGATATGGATCTCCAAATAACCCCCCCGCATCCGAATAACAACGCGGACGAAAACGGGGACACAAGACGAATTTCCGAAGCGGGGACTAGCAAAAGCCAGGGGATCGCCGCCCACAACCAGGCGACGGACGGCTGGCAGTTAGTTCTATCGCGGCGACAGCGAGAGGCTGCCAAGCACAATGACAAGGAAAAGGCTTCCAACAAGAATAACATTAATGGAGGGCCATCAGCTGGCGGCGCGAAAGGAGACGGGCAAAACAGCGAAACGGGCATTGGTCGTCGCAACATGCGCCCGGCGAGGGGGAAGCCTCTACCACCATTACCGAAGAATGACATAAAAATAATACTGAAACCCCACAAAGGACTAATGCTCAAGGAATACCTGAAAACAGAAATACCACAAGCGATTATTCGCTCTACCGGGTCGATAATCCCAGGAAGCGGACCGAACCAACGAAAAATTACCGGAGAGGACTTCATACTGCGAATCCGAGAGGGGACGAATATCATCATCGTCTCCACACCCTCACTGGAAGTGGCGGACGTCATTCGTCGAATAACATGCATGGAGCTGCGAGGCAAACAACACCCCTTCAACGTGTACGTAGCGGATCCAGATGATAGCTACAAAGGGGTGGTGCACGGATTTCCAGCACACACCGAATCAGCAGATCTCCAGCAACACCTGCGAGTAAGGACCCAAGGAGTGACCATCGAAAGGGCCCGAATGCTTGGAAGTTCAAACACCGCTCTCCTCACCTTCTCGGGCGGCACGCGCCCCAAATGCGTGTACTACATGGGAGTAGAAATGCGGTGTACGGAGTACAGGCCTACAGTCCAAATGTGCCTGGAGTGCATGCAAGAGGGACACCGCTCGGACGTGTGTCCGAACCCCAAGAACATATGCCGGGGCTGCGGACTCGAAAATCCACCACCACAAGGACACGAATGTGAAGTAAAGTGCGCCGTGTGCAGGGCGGCGGGGCACGAGACCCGTCGGTGCCCGAACAAACTGATTGCCGCCAAGCGCGGGAAGACGACTCACCAGTCTCGATCGCGGGAGCGGTCGGAACAGAGGACCAAAAAGGCACCGGGGCGCTGGTTCGAGTCGACGGAGGAGGAGGACCTCTATCGACGCCGATCGAGATCCAGATCGTCACAAAGAGGCACAGCGAAGAGCAGTACCCCTTCGAGGGACCCCTCAGGCTCCAGGGCTTCGCAGCGGTCGAATTCGCCACTGCCTAAAAAACAGCAGGTGAGCTGGGCGAGGATTGTTTCTCCCACTGCTCCAAAACAAAACACTGGCGAAAATGATAAACGCATTCAGAAATTGGAAAAGGAAAACGCGCGCCTTAGAGAACAGCTCTTAGAAGAAGAACGCAAACGAAAGTCACTAGAGAAGCAGATGTCAGAGTTAGAGGCGCGACTAAATAACAAAATAGAACAGCTGGAAACGCCGCGTCAGACTAAAGAAATAGCCGAAACGAACGCGGCGACAGACATAACCTCGGGCTCCGCGCCGTCTCCGACAACTTCAATCGCAAATAACGAGCAGACAACAACAGTGCAAATCCAAACAATGATAACGGAAAACCTAAAAATATTCATGCACGACATGATGACGTTAGTCAATCAAAAACTAATGGAATTTCAGCAGCTATGCACGAATGATTTTGAAAAACATAAGGTATTTGTGGCAGAACAACTTAAGGCAGCCACGAAGGCTGTTCCGACCAAAAAACGCGCAATTGCGATTGGGGCGGGTTCGGCAAAAGCTAAAATAAGCCACTGCATAACAGAATCTGATAGCTCGGACGCGGAAACGTCACGGGCATAAAACAAGATTGGGCAACATGGCTAATCAAACTAGGAAACCACAACGAATAACAAATTCAGAACAATTGGAGATCTGGCAATGGAACTGCCGCTCCTTCTCCAGGAAAGCGGCAGCGCTCCGACAGTTTATCAAAAACTTCGAAATCGCTCCGGACGTGATATGTCTGCAGGAGGTCGGAGCCAAGCCGGCCAAAATGCAGGGATACTACACCCTGAGCGATCCCCAAAATTCGAAGGTCGCCACGCTGGTGAGCAAGTCTATAAACGCTCAATTATTAACACTTCCACAAATTGAGGGAGATACTCATTCCATAGTTATCAGTGTGATGCCAAAGAAACGAAGTAAAGCACACACAATAATCACAAACTTGTACAGTCCTCCCAAAAGCAAAGGGGACGATCTACCACAAATTCTCTCGGCAACAAAAGATTTAACGGGCACCAGGGATAAGGCGGTGATAGTGGGGGACTTTAACGCGCCCCATATACTATGGGGATACGCGAAAACATCGCCCAAAGGGTTCCTACTCGAGCGTACCGCCACAGCCTTGTGCTTACGGGCAATCAATCAAATTGGCAAACCGACGCGCACGGGTAACAGCGTGAGCAGAGACACGGCGCCCGACCGTGCATATACAATTAATGTCAGAGACGTACAATGGGTTTCCCTCGACGAAAACCTGGGAAGCGATCATGACATAATCAGAATAGCGCTCTCCACACCCATCATACGTAGAACAATAGGAACCACCAAGCTAACCGATTGGCCTCGTTATAGAAAACTCCAGAGGGCACAGGAGGATTCAGATACCGCCCCGACCAACATGCGGGAATGGACTAAATTCCTTCAACAAGTGCACGGGGACACCACCAAAGCCATAGAGCGCACAGCGGAGGCGCCGGTGATAGACTCTCACCTAGTCAGCTTATGGGAAGAGAGGCGGAAACTCGTGAAGAGGTGGAAAAGACAGCGCCTAAACAAACACCTAAGACAACGCATCGCTCTATTGGCAGAGCAAGCCCAAGGCCACGCCAACGAGCTAGCTAAAAACGAGTGGGCGACCTTCTGCGGAAACCTATCTGGGACACTGGGAACGGCCAGTACGTGGCGAATACTCCGGAGTATGCTAGACCCAATGAGCACACGTACTGAGAATAACAAGAAGCTCCAAATTATAGCAGACAATTTCGAGGGTACAGATCAAGAACTAGTCGACGTCCTTCAGAACAAATACATAGGACCCTCACCCGCGGCGGCATCACCCTACACGGCGAGACCATACGCGGGAGAGGCCAACCCTAAATTAGACGAAGAAATAACGTACGCGGAAGTGTACGAAGCGGCGCAAGCCGCAGTTAAAAACTCGGCACCGGGCCCAGACACAATCACAAATTCAATGATTCGAAACATGGATTCGGTGGCCCTAGCGAAAATAACAAAGGTTTTCAATAGCGAGTACTGGGCCAAGGGAGATTTGCCCCAAGAATGGAAATTGGCTAAAATAATCATGATCCCCAAACCGAAAAAGAATCCCTCGATCGATACCCTCCGGCCGGTATCGCTCACGTCCTGCCTCGGTAAGCTCTATGAGAGGGTGATCCACAGCAGACTACAGCGATACCTGGAAGAGCGGAGCTGGTTCCCAGACTCCATGATAGGATTTCGCACAGGTTTATCGTGTCAAGACGCGTTCCTCCTACTAAGGGACGAGATTCTAACCAATATTCCGTACGGTGACGAGAGACTAGTCCTAGCACTAGACCTCAAAGGAGCCTTCGACAATGTCTCTCACGGCGCAATACTCGAAGAACTCGAACGTTCGGGTTGTGGTGAGCGCACCTACAATTACATAAGGGCATTTCTTTCCAACCGCGAGGCCAGCATCAGTATTGGCCAAATCACATCGCAGATATTTAAAATGCCGAGCAAAGGAACCCCTCAAGGAGCGATAATATCTCCTCTGCTCTTCAACATGGCGATGTGTCGCCTCGCGCGCGATCTCGATCGGATACCCGACCTAGGTTACACGCTTTACGCTGACGATATCACGCTGTGGGCGAGAAGAGGTTCCCTAGGGGAAAAAGAATACACGCTCCAAACCGCGGTATTAGCGGTGGAGAAATTTTCCCGAACGAGCGGGCTGAAGTGCGCGCCCGAAAAATCCGAGGTCATCCGGATACACGCGAAAGGCTACAAATCCAGAGGGTCGATTAACATTGTGGTTGAGGGCCAAATGGTCCGAGAGGTACCTACGATGCGAGTCCTGGGTTTGTGGCTTCAGAGCGACGGGAGAGCAGCACAGACGCTCAAAACCATCAAATCCGCAACCCACAACATAGCCCAAATGATACGTCGAGTGACGTATAGAAAGGCGGGAATGCGAGAAATCGATACCCTAAGGCTCGTACAGGCCTTAGTGATTAGTCGAATCACATATGGCTTGCCCTACCAAATCCTGAACAGGGAAGAGGAGAGGCAGGCCAACACGATAATTCGAACAGCTTTCAAGGCGGCTCTGGGCCTGCCTAAATCTACCTCCACGGAGCGCATGCTAGCTTTGGGAGTACACAATACTTTCGACGAACTGAGGCAGGCCACTCTGATGCGACAGAGGGAGCGCCTCAGCTTCACAAAAACTGGTAGGGCAATATTGGCACGACTTAATATCCCAGCATACCCGATTTATCTCACCGAAGAGGCCGTACCTCTCCCTCCTTCGGTGAGATCCAAAATTACAGTAGCTCCAATTCCCAAGAATATGCATCCCGAGTACAACAAGGAAAGGCGCAAAGCACGCGCACAACATATTCAATCGATGTACTCCAATAACGCTAGGTACAATACGTACTACACGGACGCAGCTGCGTATGCAGAGGCTACCGGGCAGCGCTACCAAAGGAGGTACGCCCTGGCAGTCGTGAACGCGATCAGCCAGCAGCAAATTACCGCGTCGACCACGGCGGGCTCCCCCACCTCAGCCGAAATGTTAGCAGTGGCGATCGCGCTCGCTCACGCGGAGCGTTCGGAAAGGGACTCAGTCGTGGTCACTGACTCCCGGGAGACATGTTGCATGTTTCTTAAGGGGCACGTGACTGCGGCTAGCCTCGCGATAATCCCCAAATCGTTCAACCACCGCCATCGCCTACTCTGGTGCCCGGGACATTCGGGGGTACAGGGGAACGAACAGGCTAACGCTTTAGCTCGAGCGTCTACTAACCGAGCGATGGCGTCCTCTTCGAACCCCAACCCCTCACACTATCCCTCACAAAATCCCATCAATTTAAACGTAAAAGACATCCTTGCTCATCAGCGCGGAGTCCGCAGAAAATACCCGCCGCCTCACCCACAACTTAGCGGGGAAGAGGCCGCCGATTGGCGCAAAATACAGACCGGGGTATTCCCCCATCTAAAACTGCTAAATGCCATGTATCCCACCCGCTATAGGGCCACATGCCCTTGGTGCGGTGGCATACCTACACTAATACATGTGACCTGGGAGTGTAGTAAGCACCCTCATAGGCCCACTAATAATATCTCAATGGAGCAGTGGGAGGCACAGCTCGCCCGTTCCGACTTGGCAGGACAAAAGTCCTTAATTAGCCAGGTCAGGCAGGCGGCAGAGGCCAGTGGGGCCCTGGACTGAGGGGCTCCGACCACCGCTATACTTCAAATATTTTCCAGCAAAATAAAGTTTCTCTATATATATATGTACGATAACACAAACGGCAGAGCCTTGCTATTTGAATCTCGATCTGGTTACCTAAGGGCAAAACATACTGAAGCAAGTATTCGCAACAAGATGAGACATGTGTATGCTGCAGCAAAAATGCGGAGACCACTCAGCACATCCTAATGGAATGCGAAGGCATTCACTCAGTGTGACCCGGAGTAAACGTACACCTTCCAGAAGAGCTTGGATTTCAAGTGCATGGAAGCATTACCCGTCAGCAGTCGGCATAAGCAAGGGACGTTTAGAGTATTGAGTGGAAAAAAGCAGGGAAGGAATTGACATGACCAGATCCGTTACAGGCATAGGTAGCAATACAAGGTAGATAGAGATATTTGGATGAAAATAAAAAAAAAAGATTATTAAGATGTATACGAAAAATGCTACAGTGAAAAACATGTACTGTATACCTGGGGTATTTTGTAGCGATGCGTTATGCTTTATTCTATACTAGTCTTATCATCCATCGCTCACGGCCGGCTGATCCCGTTGATAACGTGAGCGGACCGTCGCTCTGACCACTGACCAAGCGCGAAAAGGCATTAGCATCGAAAAGGCATCGCTACAAAATACCGGCCCTGATGAAATCTAGCAGGCTAGGTGACTATTTGTCCCCGCCCCGTTACAAAGGGGATGCCAGTAAATCATCACCATCATGATTTAATTGCTGGTGATGAACTTCGTTGACTTCGTTCCTTCTTCGTTGCCACGCAGGCGATGTGGGTCCCCACATTTGTGCTTTGATATCTCGCGCTAGTAATTTCCACCTCTTCGAATACCCACTGAAGGACAAGAATTATGCTAGTATTTGCCACAGGCGATATTTAAAGATTCTGTATCACTTAGAAATGATCAGCCCGTATATTAGAACGGTGCTGACACAAAAAAAAAATTGCCGCTGTTCTTTTTGTTTTTTGATGTGGCAGCCGACTTCATAATTACGGTACGAAGCCTGGATTCTTCGAATGCTCCACAAATGAGTAATTACAGCACATTTTATATGGCCCGAACGAAAACTCGCGTCAAGTGAGTTTTATGCTAAATATTTATTCACAGAAATAGGAAAAACTGAATTTCCGGGTCGATCTAAAAGGCGAAAGTAGAACGCCGAATTTTGGGAAAACAAAAAGGCTCACCCCTCATTATATTCTTAAAATATATGACTGCCTTTTGTAAATTTATTTTTATTTCCACCATGAAGCATCAGCAACATTCTTTCAGAAACATAGGAAACGACAACGATAATGAAGACGAGAAGAACGCGCCAACGTTCTGTCACGTGTCTGTTGGCGATCCCGTCCCGAACCACGTCTCAATTCCGTGAGATAGGACACCTGGAGGAGTGGAAGTACCGAAGAACGTGATGTGCGACGCGACCGGTGGGCCCACCCTCCTTCGCCTACCTGTACTTCTGGGCACGGCAACGGCTAATGGCGGCGAGACTGCCACGAGGGACCTGTCGCCATTCCAGGTGAGACGACTGGTGCAAGCAGGCACCTGCCCTGTTCGTTTAGGGCGACTAGGCTTGGGAGCAAAACCTCTGCGACATCTTGGACGCCGATGGTGGCTACAGACGCTCCCAGGAGATCAAAGCGACAGGCGGTTCACAGACAAGTGGAGACACGTCACGCCTCGTGTTGTCGACGTGCGTATCGTCGACAAGCATATGAACAGCATCGTCATCTGGTAGAGGATCGTCGTGTGCTAGTGCAATGGAGGTAGCCTCATCGGTATCCTTCCAGCGGCGAGGAACGTTCGCGAAGGTACCTCATGGCTTACGGCTGTTGCCATCTTCTTTAACGCGACGTCTGGTGTCTCTGACGCCTGCAGACGTTCTCCTGCAGTGTCTACTGGGACAGCAGTGCTGGCAGGTGTCATTGCTGTCGACTACACCGGGAGTACGGGCTCGGAACTGCAGTCGCTGGTACCACGGTGGCAGTTCCGTGTTGTTGTTTGCAACACCTTGCAACGGACGTCGACGGGATGAGGTGGTGGTGTTTGCGCGGGCACCGCAGAGAGGGCGCAAACTTTTTGCCCACATTTGTGTCGCCAATTTTTAAACCGTTTCGTGTCCTTGAATATATTACGATTGAAACTTTGGTATCTTGAAGTAATAAAAATGCATATTTGAATGTGAGCAGGTTGTTCTCAGTCTCGCGAGCGGCTGTTTTCTGGTGGAGCAAGGGTCTGTATAATAAGGAAAGCAACAATTACAGTTATGGCATTGCTCTTTGAAATAGTGAAGAGCTTGTTTACAGGTTTTATGAAGGTATGCACTAAATCTGATATTTTCTGGTTACTTTTGCCCCTATTTTCTTCTATTAAACAATTAACTGCCGGTCAACATAGTATTGCGGTATTCTTTAATGCAGCTAATCACTACCGCGCCTATAGCTTGACCAACATATTTACGTTTAGATAGTGGAAATCTATCCATCGTTCAAAAATATTATCGAAGAGCCAGTTGAAGTGCGCAGCTAATTAGTTACTATCGCTTTGAGTGTTGTCATTGGTTGACACGTGCTAGCTTAATTGCAATCATTGCCGTAGTTCTACTGCGTACTTTTGGTAAGATGACTTTTCCGGGTGCTGAAAATTTAGAATTTCTTCATATAATCTGCGAAGACTTATATAGTTACTGTCCTGGTCTAACCTAAAAAAACACTGCGGCAAGGCGTTCAATATGCTGAACGAAAATCGAATAAAATTTTATTTGTTGCGTTACGCGCGAAAAACAACGCGCCGGTCTTTAATAATTCCTTTGGTGCTGAACTGCTGAAACATTCCGCCACTGTGACGGCAATCGGTTCGAAAGACCGGAGTACATGGAGCGAACTTTCACGACGAACTTCGCGCGTCAAGTAAAGACGCGGCGAGACGAAGCAGAATGTTCACTATGTCGCGATAAATGCGGCGAACGCCGCCGCGCGTTTGCCGCCATGCTGGCGGCGGTCCCGGCTGCCCGTTTCGAACTGAATTTGGCGTTGTTTTTGTAGAATTCACTTCGTTGGAAGCAAATGACTGTAAAAGGCCGCTTCGACGACAGAGTATTATGGATAACCTTGAGGAGTTTTCGAGATCACTTCTCGTTTCGAACGGTTCTAAGCCTAACGAGAGAAATCTCGCGCCACCGCTCGGGCGATAGGCGTGACGACGGCATGGGGTCTCTGAGATCGGAATATTTCGCAGGCTATGGGAGACAGCTTGCACTGCTTGTCTGTTTTCCAGCAGATCGGCGGATATGGGACGTACAAATACAACGCGTTCCTGGCAACCATTACGCTGCCTCTCGCACTTTCCGGACGCACACACAGAATCACTTAAGTGCACTATGTATGCGAAATTCAAAGCGTAATGGAATAGCGTCTCGCACGTAAACTAGGCTATTGCGCTATACTAAAACACTCTTTCTGCAAAGTACGTTCGCGGAATGGTAACGCTATTTCCCTTAACCCCGCCATTACACTAACGTTGAATTAAAACTGACTATTGTGGCTGGGTCTGGCTCACTGCTTCGCGTAAATAAAACGAAATAGCAAGGCACTGTTATTAAAAGATATAATATCTTGTTACTGTATATTTATTTATTGTTTTATTGCGAAAACTCGTTCTGAGGTGTAAAAAGAAATGTGAAATAGTTTCGTCTGCTAACCGCGTGCCGAGGGGACGCGGGCAGCAGAGCGCAGAGCCAGAAAAGCTGTAATAAGCTCGTCGTTGTCCTCCAGCCGTGCTGATTTTAAATTGACCCTAGGCGCCTCTTCCACAGCCTCTCTCGATTCCTGAGAGATCATACTGGGAACTACTCAATCGATGCAGAGACACGCAGACACGGCAACACCAACGCGATTGCAGACGACATGAAAAGGCCCGCGCGCGAGAGACCAGCATGCATAGCGACCGGAACTGATGCCTCCTGATTGGCTGTCGTCCACCGCTGCGCGTTAGACGCTTCCGGCGGCGGCGTTCACCCGACGAAAATATCTGGCCGTCATAGGTCGGCGGCGGGCGGCAAATTTTTTGACGTTGGCTGTCGGGCGTTCTCTGCCGCACGAAGTTCGTCGCTCGGACGCCGGTAATTTGCTCCATGTACTCCGGCCTTTACAGCTGACACCGCCATCTTTTGAAGGACAACGTCTTTGGCATATCCAGGAATGTTGTACATTGCTCCTTCCACATTATGTGGAACTTTACTGACAATGCACCAGGTAACTGAATGGGCAAATAAAATTTCAAAATATCAGCCGAGTTTTTAAAAAAATGTCAACTAATATAGCGCCGGGATACTCACTTCTATAGCAGCATACGCATTTACGGCACTTAGTCGCAACATTCGTGCTGCGTTAAAGCACTGTTCTGGTCAGCAATGAGCGGTGAAGTCACACCATAGGAGCAAAAGGTTTTGCAACCTCCCGGCAGAAGGCACATTAGCTTGAAGAAAAGGCGCCAAATTTAAACCGTACAGCGATTTATTATAGCTGCAGGCATTGAAACGGTAATGACAGAGCGAATGTCATTAAGTGCTTTTAGAGGCAGCACGAAGGGAGAGATAGTGATTATGCATGCGTTAGCGTGCTTGTGTAAGCGTGTGCGCGCGTGTTGACGTGATCGTGCGTGTGCCTCCGTACTTGCATTTACATGCGCAGCGAGTGTGTGTACGCACGTGTGAGCATACGCGCGCACGTGTTTGTGTGTGTGCGTAAATTTTAGTGCATGTGTGCGCCAGCTGTCTGTGCGCTTGCATGCGTGAATGCACGAGCGCGTGTAAATGTGTATGTGTGCGAACGTGTGTTGTTTGTGTCTGAGCATGCACGCGTGTGAACATGTGTGTGGTTGTCTGTGTCTGCATGCGTATCTGTGCGTACTGTGCGGGCGTGCGTGCGCGCGCATTTCCTTGCTTACACATATACTCTCGAAGACAAATGGGATATACAGTTTAGTTAAACCTCCATATATTTTTGATTCAATAGAGATACCAGCAGTCATTGAGACATTACGCAACCAAGGAGTACAGGATGCATACGTGAATGTATTGGCAAATATCTACAAGGATTGCACAGCAACCTTGGTTCTCCACAATAAAAGTAGAAAGTTACCTATAAAGAAAGGGGTCAGGCAAGGAGGCACAATCTCTCCAATGCTATTCACTGCATGCTTGGAAGAAGTATTCAAGCTCTTAGACTGGGAAGGCTTAGGAGTGAGAATCAACGGCGAATATCTCAGGGGTCAGGCAAGAAGACACAATCTCTCCAATGCTATTCACTGCATGCTTAGAAGAAGTATTCAAGCTCTTGAACTTGGAAGGCTTAGGAGTGAGAATCAACGGCGAATATCTCAGCAACCTTCGGTTTGCAGATGACATTGTCCTATTCAGCAACAATGGGGACGAATTACAGCAAATGATTGAGGACCTTAACCGAGAAAGTTTATGCGTGGGGTTGAAGATTGATATGCAGAAGACAAAGTTAATGTTCAATAGCCTCGCAAGGGAACAATAATTCAGGATCGCCATTCAGCCTCTAGAGTCTGTGAAGAAGTACGTTTATCTAGGTCAATTACTCACAGGGGACCCTGATCATGCGAAAGAAATTTATAGAAGAATAAAATTGGGCTGGAGTGCATACGGCAGGCATTGCCAAATCCTGACTGGGAGATTACCACTGTCGTTGAAAAGAAAAGTGTACAATCATTGCATTCTACCGGTGCTAACATATGCGGAAGAAATTTGGAGGTTAACAAAGAAGTTCGAGAACAAGTTAAGGACCGTACAAAGAGCGATGGAACGAAAAATGTTAGGCCTAACGTTAAGAGACAGGAAGAGAGCGGTGCGCATCAAAGAACAAACGGAGATAGCTGATATTCTAGTCGACATTAAGCGGGAAAAGTGGACCTTGGCAGGCAATGTAATGCGTAGGATGGATAACCGGTGAACCATTAGGGTTACAGAATGGATACCAAGAGAAGGGACGTGCAGTCGAGGACGGCAGAAAACTAGGTGGAGTGATGAAGTTAGGAAATTCGCAGGCGCAAGTTGGAATCAGCTAACGCAAGACAGGGGTAATTGGAGATCGCAGGGAGAGGCCTTCATCCTGCAGTGGACATAAATATAGGCTGATGATGATGGTGATGATGGTGATGATGATGATGATGATGATGATATTTTCAACCAGACAAGAACGATTGACACTGCATATATAGCATGATCTCTTTCTGAAAGCGAAGCTGACAAGGGAAAATACCTCAATATCGCCGCCCTGCATTTCGCCATGATGACGCCATCACCATGGGCACGGCCCAGCGAGGAGCTGCCTAGCGATTCACCTTCTTCATCTTCCTTCCTTCGGCGGCAGCGCAATGTCTGGCTGCTGGTAACGCATTAAACATGCACCATCCTTGCGTCGCACATCCCTTCTGCGTCGCAGGAGGCTTTCGATGGCACACGTTCGCTGCTCTATCGGCATTAAAACTTTAAACTGCTTGCCTTCGAAAAAAAATCAAAGTGAATAAAAAAAAGCGGGCTGGCTGCACCGAACTTGCTCACGGAGCCAAGTCAATGATTACAATGGCAACATCACAAAATAGTGGTCGCTGTGCGGTCGACGTTATACCGTGAGGGCGTTTCCATGAACCCGACAGAAGCAGGTCGAGTCCGCTTGCCGGGATAGAATATGCCTGTCGAGTTTACGTCAACACTAGCCGGTCGGGCTGATTGACGGTGGAGTCACGCTGAGTCATCCCGACGGCATGAGGTAGGTTGACTCAGGCCGACCCGTATGCAGCGTTCATGCAAACGCAGACGGGTCGAGACCGCCAGCGCCGAGACTTGCGCAGGACCGCTGTGACGCCGCGATTAATGCGCCGGCAGCGGGAGTAGTATCAAGAAAAGGCCAAGACAAGCACTGTGCAGTGCAACCTAATCATAGGAATTAGACTAATGAAATAGCGGAGTATAAAAACAGGAGGGATAGAAAGGGAGGTCAGCCGGTGCAAATACCGGCTGGCTACGCTGTGCTGGGGAAAGAGGTAAAGGGAATAAAAGGCGATAGAAGGAATAAAAGAAATAAAGGGAGAAAAAATACACACAATAACGCGATGCAACGCGCTAAAACTTTCAAAGTCGGTCGCACAATGCGCAAGTCCTTAGGCATCTGAGCGGAGCATTGAGGCCTTGAGTGCGGGAACCCAGGACCAGTGTCCTAGAACTTCTTCCTCCGGCAAGGGGCGACCGTCCAGTATTTCCAGTGCGGTCGTGAGCACTTTTCTTAGCCACACTGTTATGGGGAGAGTCACAGAGGAGGTGCTTGATCGTCTCCACTCAACCACGGTTGTCTCAAGCAGAGCTGTAAGCATTCTAGTGCTGAAGGAACAGGCGTTCGTGAATGCTACGCCGATCCACATGCGGCAGGGGAATGTTGGTTGCGCTGGTGGTATCCCCTGTAGAAGACGGAGTGGCACGTGTGGACCCAATCTGTGGAGACGTGCGTTGGTGAATTCACTCGTGCTCCACAGAGTCTGTATATGCTCGCGTGCGAGTGAGGGAAGCCTTATAGCTGCATCTGTTCTCTACAGTGATATTGGTAGTGGACACCTTCGTGGGCCGATCGGACAGCGTCGTCCACAATGTCGTTATCAGAAACTCCGCAGTTATACGATATCTACTGGCACATGATTTTGTGGCTCTTGTCGATTGCGTGATGGTGAAGTAGTCGGATGTCTGCGACTAACTTCATGTTAGGTCCATGACTGAACGGCGACAGCAGAAACTTATTGAGAGCAGCCTTTGAGTCACAAAAGATGGACCATGACTGCGATGATCCGGGACCAATAAGTTCCGGAGCAGCACAGATTGGTGCGAGCTCTGCAGCCATCGATGATGTAATGTGTGGGGTCTCCCATGTGCTCTTGGGACAAAGGAACGACAACACAGTAGTGCAGACAATCAAAAGGGCATTTATTGCACCTTTCATACACTAATACATGCTAGCCGAATCACTACCAATAGAACATTTACATGGGCGCGCGACAAGTCAAGGAAGTCCGACTCACCGCGACCCGATAGCGAGCGAATACGTTCGCCCCATGCTACGACACCATCGCCTAGTCGTTCACGTGTACAGTCACGCGAACGGTGGCGCGCTCGAACGATCCGTGTTCGTCCATACCGGTGTCCTGCTCTTAGCCTCGCGCGACGGTCGCGCGAAGCGGGCCGGCACACGCGCGAATCGTTCGTGCGTGTTGGCCGTTGATCCCAACCCAAAGAAAGAGCGCCTTCGACCTTTTTCTCCCAAGTTACCCCGCCGTTCAGTGGCGTTAGCATCGCGACACTCGCGCCATCTCTCGCAATGCGCCGCAACCACCCCGACCGCCGTCGGCACTTAGCTACGCGGTGAAACCGGATTACAGGAGACGCGCGAGAGTCGCGCATCCCCACAAATGTGAGACGTCTTGAAGGGGGTAGTGATAGATTTCGCGGGAATTATCACTGTTCCAGCTGAACATTTGGAGGAAACGGAACCGTCCGGGTAAACGTGGAGGCGTTCTCGGTGCTTCTCATGCAGGAATAAAAGTATGGTTTGTTAAAAGGCGAAATATGACTTCTCCGTTTTCTTATTTATGCCGGGAATGACAATAAAAGATTGTAGAGAGTGTAGGAACCAGAGCGGTAGAGATGGTCGTGCTGCAGGCGTGAACTTTATGCCTGCAGGCCTGCAGGCATAAAGTTCCACGGTTGGCGGCGATAATCCTGCTGAACAAGGACGACTGGCAGGAAGGCAGACGAGATATGCGATGGAAGTTGGTCTAAGTGCATGACGTGCATGACGTGCATTCATAAATAATCGACTTGAATGTACGTATTGATGGGGGGGAGGGGGGGGGGGGCTCATGCGCGATGGCCATTGTTGCTGCCGCTGCTGCCAACACATATTTGCAGCGCTTGGGCTTACACAGACTGGAGGGCACGGAGGTTGGCTTAACTTAAGACAAAGTACACCACTAAGTGCTAAATCTCACTGATTTTTCCAGTTTTCTGTCTCTGATTTGAGCAAATGCGCAACCCTTGCACGTGAAAGCAACGTTTATATAGTATATGTTCCCGGAAACCAAAAGCTCTGTCAAGCGATGCCGAACTACTTGTCGCAGTAACACACAGCTTTTCCTTCACTGCCACAAAACGTTACAGAATGCTGTGCGCGAGTATAGCTTTTCGAGACTGGTGGCGAGTGCGTCAGGTCGCATTAGTTTCTCCCATCCTTCCCTCGTGATAGCCGCCAAGTTTACCGAGTGCACAACCTTCTGGAGCAGTCTAGGCAGGACCGAATTATATGGTAAGGTTTCACTGCGACAATACAATAAAACACGAGTCATATTATGGTTGCTGTCGCCACCGTCAAACCATCATCGTCGTCGTGGCTACGCCTTGCCGTTGTCGTCCGAGACACTGCTCTTACTACACGTACGAGAAAGTCATCGCCCTTCACGGACAAGTTGCACCATCTGGTAACATTATTCTTAACCCCAAACGATGCTAGATGGCCAGCTACGTGTGAAATGCTTTGCGTAACATTGATTACCGCCCTATGTTGGGTCTGCATAAATGTTGCTTCCCCCCCCCCCCCCCCTGAGCGTGTGCCTGTAAATACGCCATTTGCCCTTCAACAATAAGCATTGTTTAAAGTCAGCGTGGTGCTCGTTTTTCTTTTTTGTCTTCAGCGTTGCGCGCATTTGTTGCAGCAGATAAAGAGTTGCATTATACAGTGACCTGGTTTTTTCTTTTAATAAGTTCGAAAGACCATTTCTGCTTAGAATATCTTCGTGTAAGCTCAAATGACACAAGGCAAAATTTTCTGGACCATGTCCCTAATACAAGAAAAAAAAACCATTGGCATCATTGTTTGCCTGGTTCATCAAGCCTTTTGATTACCGACAAGCAGAGAACACAGTCTACGTCTGTGCAGAAGCTCGCTCCTCCAATTGGGACGCGCGCAAGCGATGTTGCCTTTTTTTTTCTTGTTTTTTTTTTTCGGGGGTGAGCTAGGCAACCAAAAAAGCTAAGGGTTTTACCGAACGATGTGAACGAAACAAATGCAGATTTGCTGTCAAATTTCAGCTAGAGTAAAGGCACAGATTTTTTACTCCGACGTTGTTACAAGAAAAATTATGCTGATCCTGCGCAGTGTCGTAATCGCTGAACGCGAACCTTCTTTGATGTATATGCTTATGTTAACGCTAAATGCATAGGCGTTATGTGATGTTGCAATAATGGAAATTCAATGTTTACGTTATGTAGATGGGCTACTTTGATGTCATGTATGTGATGACATTGCTTGTAGATTCGTGGTGCAGTAGAGACTTGCAAAGAGGAGTGTATACGTACTGAGAAACTTCGAAACGTAACGCTTGATGTTTAATTATTAGTATACACGCCTTGCAAAGAAATATTAAATGTTGTTTACCAGTATAGGCATTGGTAAAAGTCCTTTGCAGTGGCACTCAACCATATACGAACACAATTTGAGACGTACAAACCAGCCTTACTACGCAAGTGTGTTTCTCCAAATTCCTCCACGATAGCGTCAAGGCTGTTCTTTTTGGTTTTCTTCTTCGCGCCACAGCTGAATGAGATAGCCTCCCGCTCTGCCTACTCGTCGAGACACCAAAGCCAAACTAGGATAAAAAGGCAAAGAAGCTAGCTTCACGTGCTACGCCTGGGCGACTGCAATGCGACAGCATTATCAGCAACATTTTCTTTCTTCTTCTTCTTCGTCTACTTTATTCTTCTTCTTATTATTCTTATTATTATTATTATTATTATTATTATTATTATTATTATTATTATTATTATTATTATTATTATTATTATTATTAGTGATAGGGATATAGTTCCAAATTAGTGAGTTTTGAAGCATGCCACTACATTTAAGTATGGGCAACTTTCTCTAAGAAGGGCGCCAAATAGAGCTCACAACTTACGCACTCGTTAAGAAGCACAAGTAACCATGCCCCCGCAGTTTAGGCATAGGTGTCATACCACACCAAGTGTTTTGAAGTGTGTTGCTCACGCCTCACGCAACCTGCGCCCGTAAGCAGGGTTCCATGATGGAAGGCTTCCTTGCACTCTCTATTTCTCTATCGTCATTTCTACACGTTTCTGCTCAGCATAGACATTGACCTGTTACGTCAGCTCTAGCGTATACTAAGCTGTCCTTTATCATACTTGTTAAGAGGGTACGCGGTTGTTAAATCTTAAAACAAAATCGTCTCCTGGTACAGACAGAATTCTAAACATCTTTTTGCGCCGTTATGCAGAAATAATTATCCAAATTTCTCGCAATAATTTTTCGCACCTCATTTGCCACAGGAAAGCTGCCTTCTGATTAGAGGACAGCTTGCGTTGTGCCTGTGCCTAAAGAGGGTGACAGGACGTTGATTTCCAATTATCGTCCCATCTCACTCAATATCTTATGTTGTAAGTTGGCAGAGCATATTTTAGCTAACTATATAACTACATTTCTCAATGACAATAGTCTACTCTCGCCTGTTCAACACGGATTTAGGAAAGGATTGTCCACTGTGACCCAACTTACTTCTGTTATACACAACTTCGCAACAGTGCTTAACCGCTCAGGGTAGGTCGATGTCATTTTCTTAGACTTCTGAAAAGCGTTCGATGTTGTATCCCATGCAAAACTAATATACAAACTTGAACTAATTCGACTTCATAAATTTTTTGTCACGTGGGTTTCGTCATATTTCACCAACCATATACAGTTTGTTAATATTGATGGTCATCATTGAAGTGGTGCCGGAGGTGCCTTTACGTGACAGTAAAGTACAAAGAGCCGTTGCTGCAAATGATGTATTATGGAGATTGAGCCGAGAGAAATGTTTCGAGGTTGCAAATCTAAACAGGGACGTGAGAAGGTATGGCGGTTTCAAACGAAACGGGATCCACCTAATAGGATAATTTCGGCGTCATTCTCAAAACCCCTAATATCAGCGCTTAGGCATTTCACTAACTCTTAATTCTCCTCTCTGCAATTATTTCCGGTTTACAAATACGTTACGCCAAGCCAAGTTTTCTTTCCACTCATTGTGCGTGTTAACCAAAGACGCGCTTGACATTTTGAATTTACTCTTTCCCATTTGGCTAGCCTGATGTATGAGCATTCCGACTCCCCCTTCTTTTCTTTCCGATTCAGTTCTCTTGCCCCATCCCCAAACATAATTCTCAATCACCGGCCGCTCTTCCGTGTCTCTAAGGTGCGTTTCTGTAACACCATACACCCCTATTTGTTCTCTATTCACTGCTCCTCAATCTCTAACCACTTTTCCTTTCTTCTGCCGCCCTGCATGTTTATGTAGCCTATTGCATGGCAAGCTCTCTTTCTTGTTTTCCTCCTTTTTTTCTGTTATTCACGGCGATGCTATTCTGACGTTCACCTAGGGGGCCTTCTTCATTACTACCTACCCTGACCTCCTGAGCGCCCATGGGCCCCCCAAGAAAAGCAACTAAGCGACGAGCAAGTCGCCAGCTCACTTCTCGTCCAAGCCTGTGATTGAAGTGGATCTCGTGTCGTTGAAAACCACCATACCTTCTCACGTCCCTGTTTAATTCTACGACCTCGAAACATTTCTCTCGGCTCAATCTCCATATGGCCTCATTTGCAGCAACAACAGCTCTTTGTAATTTACTGTCACGTAAAGGCGCCTCCGGCGCCGTACACACCACAATCTGCACCTAAGGGGACATCTCCTGCAAGACGTCTACCCCCTTCGTCAGGCGCTGTGCTCGTCCTGACCCTTTTCTGTTTAGCACGTCAAAAGCCCCCTGCTACTACAACAAGGTTGCGTCCGCGGGCATTTTCCGCTAGCTTTTCTTTTGCTCGCTCCATGACAGCGCCCAATGTCCGCCCTGGAAATGTCCCTACTGACACTGTTTCGTCGCATGTCACCCTCTCCACAATTGCCTCTGAGGACCTAGCCAGGTATGAGTCACCGGCGATAACTACCCTTTCCCTCTCTACTAATGCCGAGGCCTCTCTCTGCTTCCCTTTGTCATTCTTTTCCGCGTGATTCGGGTTTGACATGTGACATTGACCCCTGCGTTCCTGCTTTTCCTTTGTGGCCGCTTCAAGGTAGGTGAAGCTCTTTCCAGCTACTCGCCCACCACGTTGCACGCACTCCACGTGCTTTGTTGACACTACCTGTATTGTCAGGTCCGAAGACGGCGTTCCATCGTCACGACCATTGTCGTTCATAATAACGGCCCTGTTCAGCTTTTCCTCAGCAGCTTGAAGTCTTTTTTCCACTACCTTTCGTGCATCACGCTCCATACTTAGCTCATTTTTGAGCTCTTCGACCTGTTTCACAAGCTCATCCTGGAAATCCTCCATTTTATTTAGTCTAGCATCGGACATCACAGTGTCTGCCGATCGTCTCGATTTCCTCTCCATTCTCATCCTTCCCTTCGTCTACCTTGAGGGAACCCCCACACACTGCACGCTTTAACGTCTTTCTTGTCATGTGTTGCACTTAACTTTTTCTAACGCCGGTGGATAGATGGATGGAGTGATGCTAGGAGCGTCCCCTTTGCAACGGGGTGGTTATCAGATAACTACAAGGTTATTCACAAATATATCAACAAGAATAAGATTTTCCCGTATCATTTATTAGAAATGTAGACAATACCTAAAAACGACCTTGAGCAAGAGCAGGCGGCATTTCAATAGCTTAGCTTAACTGCTCAGCTTCACAATTGGCTCCATAGGCGCCACGGGTCGTTGATGATCGTGCGCGCCTGCCGATTGCGGTGCTTTGTAGACGTTCCTGTTAGGCTGATTATTGAACTACGACAAAAAATTTCGCCGCATATTAGCTATACTTCACTGCAAATGACGTCGAAAGACGACAGTCTTCTGCCGCCCCAGATACATAGCACCCTCTCCACTCTCCCCTCCCACCCCTCACGCTCTTCCCTTCTCCTCTCACTCCTCCCATGATAGATGCAATGGAGGTTTTGCTGAATTCAATTCAAATTTCCTGCGTTCGCTCTGCGCTCGCGCCATCTGTTGGGACCTTTTATTACTGTTAGCTTAAAGCCGGCTACAGAGCCACGGCTTCAGTTGGCTTGTATTTAACGCGTAGCGTCTCTTCGACACCATTTCTACCATTTCTAACGCGTTGTTTTTTCATTTACTAACGTAAAAACCAGAACATTGTGTATTCTTAATTAAACGAACGCTGCAGATCACGGTTATGTACACATATTTTGCCTTAAATAGGCTTGAGGTTTCCTTCGCGCTGTATAATGTTGACGTGTATAACCCCGTGTCACCAGTGCTAGTAGCTTGGTTGGTTTTGGCCGGGTGGTTGAATCGGTTTTTGCCCTGCAGTTGAATCGAGTGACAGACAGACAGACAGACAGACAGACAGACAGACAGACAGACAGACAGACAGACAGACAGACAGACAGACAGACAGACAGACAGACAGACAGACAGACAGACAGACAGACAGACAGACAGACAGACAGACAGACAGACAGACAGACAGACAGACAGACAGACAGACAGACAGACAGACAGACAGACAGACAGACAGACAGACAGACAGACAGACAGACAGACAGACAGACAGACAGACAGACAGACAGACAGACAGACAGACAGACAGACAGACAGACAGACAGACAGACAGACAGACAGACAGACAGACAGACAGACAGACAGACAGACAGACAGACAGACAGACAGACAGACAGACAGACAGACAGACAGACAGACAGACAGACAGACAGACAGACAGACAGACAGACAGACAGACAGACAGACAGACAGACAGACAGACAGACAGACAGACAGACAGACAGACAGACAGACAGACAGACAGACAGACAGACAGACAGACAGACAGACAGACAGACAGACAGACAGACAGACAGACAGACAGACAGACAGACAGACAGACAGACAGACAGACAGACAGACAGACAGACAGACAGACAGACAGACAGACAGACAGACAGACAGACAGACAGACAGACAGACAGACAGACAGACAGACAGACAGACAGACAGACAGACAGACAGACAGACAGACAGACAGACAGACAGACAGACAGACAGACAGACAGACAGACAGACAGACAGACAGACAGACAGACAGACAGACAGACAGACAGACAGACAGACAGACAGACAGACAGACAGACAGACAGACAGACAGACAGACAGACAGACAGACAGACAGACAGACAGACAGACAGACAGACAGACAGACAGACAGACAGACAGACAGACAGACAGACAGACAGACAGACAGACAGACAGACAGACAGACAGACAGACAGACAGACAGACAGACAGACAGACAGACAGACAGACAGACAGACAGACAGACAGACAGACAGACAGACAGACAGACAGACAGACAGACAGACAGACAGACAGACAGACAGACAGACAGACAGACAGACAGACAGACAGACAGACAGACAGACAGACAGACAGACAGACAGACAGACAGACAGACAGACGACAGACAGACAGACAGACAGACAGACAGACAGACAGACAGACAGACAGACAGACAGACAGACAGACAGACAGACAGACAGACAGACAGACAGACAGACAGACAGACAGACAGACAGACAGACAGACAGACAGACAGACAGACAGACAGACAGACAGACAGACAGACAGACAGACAGACAGACAGACAGACAGACAGACAGACAGACAGACAGACAGACAGACAGACAGACAGACAGACAGACAGACAGACAGACAGACAGACAGACAGACAGACAGACAGACAGACAGACAGACAGACAGACAGACAGACAGACAGACAGACAGACAGACAGACAGACAGACAGACAGACAGACAGACAGACAGACAGACAGACAGACAGACAGACAGACAGACAGACAGACAGACAGACAGACAGACAGACAGACAGACAGACAGACAGACAGACAGACAGACAGACAGACAGACAGACAGACAGACAGACAGACAGACAGACAGACAGACAGACAGACAGACAGACAGACAGACAGACAGACAGACAGACAGACAGACAGACAGACAGACAGACAGACAGACAGACAGACAGACAGACAGACAGACAGACAGACAGACAGACAGACAGACAGACAGACAGACAGACAGACAGACAGACAGACAGACAGACAGACAGACAGGACCGACAGACAGACAGACAGACAGACAGACAGACAGACAGACAGACAGACAGACAGACAGACAGACAGACAGACAGACAGACAGACAGACAGACAGACAGACAGACAGACAGACAGACAGACAGACAGACAGAAGACAGACAGACAGGACAGACAGACAGACAGACAGGACAGACAGACAGACAGACAGACAGACAGACAGACAGACAGAACAGACAGACAGACAGACAGACAGACAAGACAGACAGACAGACAGACAGACAGACAGAGACAGACAGACAGACAGACAGACAGACAGACAGACAAGACAGACAGACAGACAGGACTCACTGGCACTCGCTCAGACACTACCTAGACACTCACACTCACTGAGCACAGACAGACAGACAGACAGACAGACAGACAGACAGACAGACAGACAGACAGACAGCGTTTTCCGCGTTAAGGTAGCCCAAGAAAGTAAGGAAGCTCTCTTGAAAGCAGTAAAAAAACTTGAAAGGTAGACGAATATCAGACAGTTGGCGACAGAAAGACAGACAAAGAACTTTATTAAGTTCCTGAGGAGCCAGCCATTGCAGCCCCAGAGAGGCCCCTGGCTATCTGTTGGCTAATCCCATGTTGGAGCCGGGAGGCCATGCCTCTCTGTCTCTCACGGGCCTTCTGGACAGCCAAAAAAGCAGAATTAATTTAATTTATAAAGGTAAGGAGGAAGAACATAGAATTCACTCATATAGAGCGTTCACCATACATCCGTAATATACAGGTTAGCGATGCAGGCGATTAAATTAAAGCTGCAATCATGGGCAGAGAATACTGGCATATTGGGAAAACTTCAGAATGGCTTCACAGTCGGTAGGCGTCTGGATGATACTTATTTGTGCTTACGCAGTGTATTGAAATATCCAGAGAAGAAAGGATACCGCTATATGTGGCTTTTTTAGACATTACCGGAGCGTATGACAACATAAACCGCAACATATTGTGGTAAATTCTGGAAGGGGAAGGCATAGGCAACGACTGTATCCAGTTTTTGAGGGAGATTTACCTGGAAAATACAGTTGGCGTTGAATGGGAGGGGATGAGGAGCAAGTTGATATCAACAAGGGACTGAGACTGGGGTGCCCTCTATCCCCGCTGCTGTTTATGATGTACATGGTAAGGATGAAATGGGTGCTAGAGGGAAGCAATATCGGGTTTAATCTCATACAAAAGGCTGGTACAGTAATAGAGCAGCAGCTAGCATAGGTCGGCAGTGTGGGAGAACACTCACTCACACTCACTCACCATAATTATTTCCAGGCCCCGCACTCACTCACGTTCACACTCACCTCCACTCACACTCACGGCACTCACTCGCACTCGCACTCACTTCCACTCACACTCACTGGCGCTCACTCGCACTCACCTCCACTCACACTCACAGACACTCACTCGCACTCATCTCCACTCACACTCACAGGCACTCACTCGCACTCGCACTCACCTGCACTCACACTCACTGGTACTCACTCGCACTGGCACTCACCTGCACTCACACTCACTGGCACTCACACTCGCACTCACCTGCACTCACACTCACTGGCACTCACTCGCACTCACCTGCACTCACAATCACTGGTACTCACTCGCACTCGCACTCACCTGCACTCACACTCACTGGCACTCACTCGCACTCACCTGCACTCACAATCACTAGCACTCACTCGCACTCACCTGCACTCACACTCACTGGCACTCACTCGCACTCCCCTGCACTCACACTCACTGGCACTCGCTCGCACTCGCACTCACTTATACTCACATTCACTGGCACTCACTCGCACTCACCTGCACTCACACTCACTGGCACTCACTCGCACTAACCTGCACTCACACTCACTGGCACTCGCTCGCACTCACCTGCACTCACACTCACTGGCACTCGCTCGCACTCGCATTCACTTACACTCACATTCACTGGCACTCACTCGCACTCACCTGCACTCACACTCACTGGCACTCACTCGCACTAACCTGCACTCACACTCACTGGCACTCACTCGCACTCACTCGCACTCACTCGCACTCACTCGCACTCACCTGCACTCACACTCGCTGGCACTCACTCGCACTCACCTGCACTCACACTCACTGGCACTCACTCGCACTCACCCTGCACTCACACTCACTGGCACTCGCTCGCACTCGCACTCACTTACACTCACATTCACTGGCACTCACTCGCACTCACCTGCACTCACACTCACTGGCACTCACTCGCACTAACCTGCACTCACACTCACTGGCACTCGCTCGCACTCACCTGCACTCACACTCACTGGCACTCGCTCGCACTCGCATTCACTTACACTCACATTCACTGGCACTCACTCGCACTCACCTGCACTCACACTCACTGGCACTCACTCGCACTAACCTGCAATCACACTCACTGGCACTCGCTCGCACTCACACTCACTGGCACTCGCTCGCACTCGCATTCACTTACACTCACATTCACTGGCACTCACTCGCACT
>NC_051154.1:248313643-248368913 GCF_013339745.2 Dermacentor silvarum
ACGCGCGTGTGCAGCATATTAAAACCGGGACTACGAGATACACAACCTTAGCAGAAGCCGGATGGGTAGGACGCCAGTTCGCTAGCAATATAACTTTGAATATCTTCCATGAATATAATAATGACCCGCCGTAATGGCGTATAGTGGTTTTTGCGTTGCGCTGCTGAGTCCGAGGGCGCGCGATAAAATCCCGGCAGCGGCGGCCGCATTTCGATGGGGGCGAAATGCAAAAACGCCCGTGCACCAAACCCCAGGTGGTGAAACTAAATCCGGAGACCCCCATTATACGGCGTGCCTCATAATCATATTGAGGTTTCGGCGCATAAAACCCCAGAATTAATTAATTAGTGAACCATATCTTATTGACTACTAGATACTCCTTAAAGTAAATAAATTAGAGCAATAATACGCAGAAAGCCCTTTATTCATCGTGTCGAACATGTAATGATAATCTCTGACACTCTTTATTACTTTATTTTTTTACACAGATACTCGGCCCCCTCACCCTCGCCGTGCAGCAGATTTGAAGACTTCAAGGAGTGTCTCAAACGTCCCGAAATAGAAGAGCGTGAAAAGGTCTACAATGAACTCCGGGGCTTCGTCTGCGACGGCGACAACGCGACCTGGACGCGTGAGTCATGCCCCATCAAGGGACTCTGGCGCTTATCTGTTGGATTCTCTCCTATTCTTATCATCCGTCATTTCGAGTGGCCGAGGCAACACCCCCTAGATAGCACAAGGCCTACGCACTCTGATCATTACGTCATGCTACCTGGCCCTACTGCGATAGAATCTAATGGGGACGCTCCCGCGTAAGCAACGGTGGTTTTGACGTCACCGCTTTCGTCACGCCAGCCTTGGCAATGGAAATTTCGGGCCAGGTAGCATGACGTCATAGATCGGAGTGCGTAGGCCTGTGCTATCTTGGTGGTGTTGGCTGAGGCCGGCGATATGAAGCAAGATGAAGGCAATGGGGAAAAAAAGAAAAAAATCGTCGTACGGAAACTTATGGCCCGAAGCATTTATTATGCGTGGCGTTTAGCATTATTGCAATGCGCACGCGTGGCAGCTGGCTTTTTGAGCTCATAGGCCGGAGCGCCCGAAGCAGGGTTTCAAACTTCGATTCGGCGTTTCTCTTTTTCAGTGACCCCGCGGCGGTAGCGCAGTGGCTATGGCGTTGCGCTGCTGAGGTCGAGGGTTCGATCCCGGCCGCGGCGGCCACGTTTATATGGAAGCGAAATGTAAAAACGCTGGGGTCCTTAGACATCGGTACACGCTAAAAAACCCCGTGTGGTGACTCATAATAAGATTGGGGCTTTTGATCTCTTATTCGGTGTCAAACTCGCACCCTTGCTTATGTGTTATGTCTGACACACGACCTACTGTTCCAATGACCTGACCAGCGAGAAGAACGCCAGCGCGCCTGTTCTAGCTCACATTTCCGCCACTACGAACCTTATGGCGCTACTAGTTACCACATCTGCGCCGCCCGTTTGCTGTCGTCTGCTCGCGCGAAGCGGCGATGTTTGAGTAAGTATGCACTTTGTACGCCTAAGAAAAGGAGCAAAAGTACGTTGATTGAGCAAAATCAACAATAATGCCGCACTGCTAAGTGACATTGTGTAAATCACGGCAGGGTAAGACGCATGGCATACGCCTTACATTAAGTTCCCGCTTTACGCACCTGGGTGAGAAAAATGGATCAACGCATGCAGTTTCTAGAAAAGGTGAGGCTGCCCTAGTGTTATTTGGCGTGCCTAAAATGCAGCTACATGCCTTAAATTGTTAGACGTAGGTGTTCTGTGATTAAAGAGATGTACCCGTACATTTATTGTCACTTAACGGCATTTCCCGAATGCCTTCGCCACCGGTATCAAATTTGCATTGCGAGCATGCGAATCAAGGGTTGCACGAAATATTTTTGCAACAAAGGCCCGAATATGACATAAAGGCTGAGGAGGCACTAGCTCGGAGCTGCCTAGGGCAGCCCCCCCCCCCTCCCCCACAGCGCCACACTCTTAAGGCGGGGGGAGGGGGTTGGTCGGGGCATTCTAGAAGTATGTGGTTATAGTTAGCATAATTGGCTGCACAAAGATAGCGAGTAAGTGATTCGTAATCCGTCATTGCTTTCAATACTGCTATTCATTGTACCCTAGATGCATTGTACCCGATAGGTGCCGTACCAAAAGCGAGCCGCAAGTAACCAGCAAAAAGGAAGTGAAACGAAGTGCTAGCACGTACATACGTTATACAGTCGAATTTTATGCAGTAAATAAACGCTCCTCGGTCGTATACATTACGCGCGTCGCAAAGCCTATCGCAGAACGACAAAATACGAATTGGTACAAACAGATGCACCACTAATCCTCAGTGAGAGTTTAGAAGATTGCGAGTTTGATAGTGCCCAGACTTGCACACTCGGCCTTGGAATTTTATCGCAGATTGTAGACTTTCTTGAACAGTACAATGCTTCTTAGACACTCTCCGGGACCCAAAATACTTGTTAAAGAGTGCCGAACAAATCTAGCAACACGAAAACATTCAGCGCCAGAAAAAAAGAGAAAAAATCAACTGCCCTCCAAGCAACCGCTGGAAATAGTATTTACACAGGAGGGCTCTACTGAAGAGCGCATAATGTGGTTCGTTAAGCTCGTGCACAACAAATGAGCCCATTTCTCACTTTCACGGTCAACAAAACAAAGAAAGAAACGTGCGCAACATCAGTTATTTGCTGAAGAACCGAATAGTACACCAGTCTTGGTGCAGTAGCTTCTTTTGTAAATAAACGCTTTGAAATGTTGGCTGAAGTGCAGATAAACATTCTCACTATCACAAAAATTACAATAAATAAAAATATGTCTAAATTTGAGCACGTTGCGTGAGTGAAACACTTGTACAGCGCCCCCGCATGGGCTGTAACCATTGCCCGTCGATGCTCGGGTGGGGTAACTCAAGCGCCCCCTTAGCGGCGAGCCGCCAGCTGAGCAGGTCAGTATTTGAGTAGGTCGTGGTCTGACATTTTCACGTTCAGTTCGGCAAGGGTACAGCTCCGAAGCGAAAGCTATAATGGTTAAATAAAGCTAGTATTTCGGTTCGAATCGATTCGAAGGTTTCTGAACCTGTTCATTAGGGTGGAATCGGGTTCGAGAAAAAAAGTATATGCTTGCGTGCCTTGAGTATTCTGCACAACTTCTGCGAATACTCAAGGCACGCAAGCATCTACTTTTGCATGGCCATTAACCGCAAATGTCGTAATAGGTCCTCTCATTTTTCAACTTAGCCTACATTAGAGTGTACTAGATTGGGGGAGTGGGTCCAACGCAGGCTCCCCGCTGAGGCTTTCTTGATTGAAAAGTTGGTGGCGCCACCGTCGCTTTCTCTCGAATGAGCGGCCCCGGGCGCCCGCCGGACGCTTGTCGCGTCGAAGAACCTACCGCAGCTGCATGGAGCTTTGACAGGCGGATACTCGGTGGCGGCAACACTGATATTATTCCCCACCGATCTATTGTAAATAAAATGGAATAAGAGTGGCGGAAAGAATTAATGCAAACGACGCAACAACGACGGTGCGTCGAGCAGACGACAGCTACTCAGCCCGTGAGCTCGCCTCAGCCAATGAGCGCTGCCGAAACAGCCGGAGCCAACGTTTATTGGCCGGAGGTTCAGAATAAGGCGACGGCAGCGCCGCCAGAATTTCAACGTTTTTTTGTTTCACCCTCGGCGTTTGCCAAGGCGTCCGCTGGATCCACTCCCCCATTCTAGTACACTCTACCTACACATTGCCCAAAACGTGCCCTTTATTTGCACCAAACATAACCAAGGTGCTTTCATTCAGTTTACCGAGGTCCTCGCAGAGACCAACTACGAACGCCTTAATGACGCATAAAAATAGGGGGGGGGGGGGGGGGGGGGATTCAGCGACGATTGCGATACTCCCTAATGCGAAATTTGAGCGCAGCTTTGTGGGCGTTTTCATTTGGCGATATGTTGGCTGGCGCGGACAATCGGTCTCGGGCGGCATGTTGCAAACGGAGCGAAGTGTTGCGCTACTGCCTCGCTCATCAGGAGATCGCGAGATCCAGCGCGTGGGTGACGCGTGGGCGCGATTCACAGCAGCCGACCTCCCAGACGACGCGCGCTCCATCTCGTAGCCATCGTCGCCGCACTACGCTTTTCCTCTGACGCGTTCCTCCTCGCGCTCTCTTCGCTCTCTTCGCTCTCGCCGCTCTTTTCATCCCCCGCTGCGCGCCACGTTCGCTCTCGTCTCTCGCTGTGCTCGTGACGCCAGCGACGACGCTCGCCGCGGGAACTGGAGCTGCAATCTAAAAATGCACTGCTGCATTTCGGCATGTCAGAGATAGAAAATCAAAGGCAGGGAGGTTAGGCTTGTCAGAATTTGTACATTCAGTATAGAGAGCTCTCTATACTGAAAACAAGCTTTCAAACACACACATATTCGAGCAGGCGGGCGTAGAAGACTCTCTAATTCAGTGAGGTTCGTGGCCCCCATTGCGGTTATCCAATGAATGAATGAATGAATGAATGAAAGTTTATTTTGATCTCGAATATAATATCAAGAAAGGTGCCGGAGCAAAAGGCGCGCAGCGCCTGACAGGGTCCCCTGTACCCGCAACATATATTGTACATCATTTAGTAGCAGTTCATGCGCAGTGCGCGAACACACATGATGTTATATATTTTCACACACTGGGGTACATGAGTTACACATGAACTTACAATATATTTTGACAAATTATAGTGTTACAGTTGGTTCTTAAAATAGTCGGTGAGATAATAAATGTTAATAGGTTGCTAATTTTCTGCTCCTTTGGGTTCCGAAATGTTTCTTTGTCGTTGTCCATATACTGTAGAAAATGTAGGTACCTTTCATCATCATCATCATCATCAGCCCATATTTTATGTCCACTGCAGAACTAAGGCCTCTCCCTGCGATCTCCAATTACCCCTGTCTTGCGCTAGCGCATTCCAACTTGCGCCTGCAAATTTCCTAACTTCATCATCCCATCTGGCTTTCTGCCGACCTCGACTGCGCTTCCCTTCTCTTGGTATCCATTTTGTAACCCTAATGGTCCACCGGTTATCCATCCTACGCATTACATGGCCTGCCCAGCTCCATTTCTTCCGCTTGATGTCAACTAGAATATCGGCTATCCCCGTTTGTTCTCTGATCCGCACCGCTCTCTTCCTGTCTCTTAACGTTAGGCCTAACATTTTGTACGGTCCATCGCTCTTTGTACGGTCCTTAACTTGTTCTCGAGCTTCTTTGTTAACCTCCAAGTTTCTGCCCCATATGTTAGCACCGGTAGAATGCAATGATTGTACACTTTTCTTTTCAACGACAGTGGTAAGCTCCCAGTCAGGATTTGGTAATGCCTGCCGTATGCACTCCAACCCAATTTTATTCTTCTGTAAATTTCTTTCTCGTGATCAGGGTCCCCTGTGAGTAATTGACCTAGATAAACGTACTCCTTTAAAGACTCTAGAGGCTGACTGGCGATCCTGAATTCTTGTTCCCTTGCCAGGCTATTGAACATTATCTTTGTCTTCTGCATATTCATCTTCAACCCAATTCTTACACTTTCTCGATTAAGGTCCTCAATCATTTGTTGTAATTCGTCTCCATTGTTGCTCAATAGGACAATGTCATCTGCAAACCGAAGGTTGCTGAGATATTCGCCGTTGATCCTCACTCCTAAGCCTTCCCAGTCTAACAGCTTGAATACTTCTTCTAAGCATGCAGTGAATAGCATTGGAGAGATTGTGTCTCCTTGCCTCACCCCTTTCTTGATAGGTATCTTTCTACTTTTCTTGTGGAGAACCAAGGTAGCTGTGGAATCCTTGTAGATGTTTGCTAATATATTCACGTATGCCTCCTGTACTCCTTGATTACGCAATGCCTCTATGACTGCTGGTATCTCTACTGAATCAAATGCCTTTTCATAATCTATGAAAGCCATGTAGAGAGGTTGATTGTACTCCGCAGATTTCTCGATTACCTGATTTATGACATGGATATGATCCATCGTAGAATATCCCTTCCTGAAGCCAGCGTGTTCTCTTGGTTGGCTGAAGTCAAGTGTTGCCCTGATTCTATTGGAAATTATCTTGGTGAATATTTTATACAATACTGAAAGCAAGCTAATGGGTCTATAATTCTTCAGTTCTTTAACGTCTCCCTTCTTATGGATTAGTATAATGTTGGCGTTCTTCCAGCTCTCTGGTACACATGAAGTTGTGAGGCATTGCGTATAAAGGGCCGCAAGCTTTTCAAGCATGATATCTCCTCCATCTTTGATTAAATTTACTGTTATTCCATCTTCTCCAGCAGCTTTTCCTCTGGTCATGTCTTTCAAGGCCCTTCTAACTTCAGCGCTAGTTATAGAAGGAGCCTCTGTATCCGGTTCATCACTATTTTGAATGAAAGTAGCTTGGCTGTTTTGGGCAGTGTACAGGTCAGTATAGAATTCTTCCGTTGCTTTTACTATGTCATCGAAATTACTGATGATATTACCATGCTTATCTTTCAGTGCATACATCTTGCCTTGTCCTATGCCAAGCTTTCTTCTTACTGATTTAATGCTGCGTCCATATTTTACGGCTTCCTCAATCTTTCCCACGTTATAATTTCGAATATCCCTTACTTTTTTCTTGTTGATTAGTTTTGACAGTTCAGCGAATTCTATCTGGTCTCTTGAGTTGGATATTTTCATCTTCTGTCGTTTCTTTATTAGTCATGTATACTTTAGTCATGGGCGACTTCAATGCAAAAGTGGGGAAAAAGCAGGTTGGTGAGCAAGCAATTGGCAACTACGGCATCGATTCTAGGAATGCAAGAGGAGAGATGTTAGTAGAATTCACGGAAAGGAATAGGCTCCGAATAATGAATACCTTCTTCAGGAAGCGCAGCAACAGGAAGTGGACCTCGAAAAGCCCTAATGGAGACACAAGGAATGAAATAGATTTCATACTCTCGGCCGATCCAAGCATAGTGCAGGATGTAGAAGTGTTAGGTAAGGTTAAGTGAAGTGACCATAGGTTAGTGAGGTCTCGGATTTCTCTCAATTTGAAGAGAGAGAGAGTGAAATTAGTCGAGAGGAAACAGGCCAACCTAGAGGCAGTAAGGGTAAAAGCAGGCCAATTTAGGCTGGTGCTTGCAAACAAATATGCAGCTTTAGAAAAGGAAGATAAACACAACATAGAAGTAATGAATGAAACCGTAACTAGGTTGATCTCAGAAGCAGCAATTGAAGTGGGAGGTAGGGCACCAAGGCAACCAGTAGGTAAGCTCTCCCAAGAAACAAAGGACCTAGTAAGTACCTTTACTAACGCTTAAATATACTTAGGTATTACGCGTTCATTATTGTACAAATGAAAAAAGGCGCCTATAATCCAAAGTGAGCATGTAATATCATTTTGCAAAAGTTAGCAGTCGCAATTAGCACAACCTCGGAAATGCTTGCTCCATGTTGTTTATGAACTCATGAACTTACACCTGAATGGTTTTGAAGGGCAAAAATAACGTAGTGAGAGCACTGGACACACACACACACACACACATATATATATATATATATATATATATATATATAGTGAGGGCACTGGACACACACCACACACACACACATATATATATATATATATATATATATATATATATATATATATATATTAACTGGTTTTTTTTTCAATGGGCCAAGCGTATTTAGAAAAATCAGAAGCAGAACTTCGCGGTTATCTTAGGTAACTAAAAATAAGAAACCTAAGATAACCGCGAAGTTCTGCTTCTGATCTTTATATATATATATATATATATATATATATATATAGAACGAGAAGAAAGGGAAGCGAGGGGCCCGATTTTTAATAAGCATATCATAAGAAGCCAACAAACATATATATATATATATATATATATATATATATAGCAATTTTAACTAAGGTATGTAAGCAGTAGAAACAACGCAAAGAATAAAAATGTGCAAGAAAATCGTTTACAGTTTCTAATATCGACTCAAAACAAACAGGCATGCAGAGGGCACACTGAACATATCTCGTTATATATCGTCTGACCTTTTCTCGGTGGGCTAAGCGAAGGATCTCGGGCATATACAGCTTTTCCTGGTATTCCTTAGCGACACATGTTCCATGTTGGCTTCATCCAAAGCACGCGCGCAAAGTGTGCTCCCTCGCACCCTTTTAGAACCGACCCTATGCGGCCACCGAGGCGTACCAGCCGGTGACCTATCTAATATAGCAAACACCTTGAATCACCTCCTGCTCCTTTATGTTAAGCCTGCCGAGACGTGTCTCGCGAATTTGTATTGCTTTTTAATAACTGAGATAAATGGTGCAGTCGAGGTGTTTTCTGCCTTAACCTATCCACAGCGACTCATTTGTAAAAGAACAAAACGGAGGAAAAGCGACATTTTCCGAGCTGATTCAAGCTGGCGATTCCGGGAATCTTTTGCAGGTTTCATGGGCATCCTGTTCTCTAAAACCAATGACTCATGCAAGGGCGCCTTGGACGCGACAAAACAAGTTCTTAAGGGCGACTTAGACAAATGCGGGTAAGTATGTGTTGTGTTTCTTCCTATGAGCTCCAAGATTTTAACGACTAGAATATTTCATCGTGTTTGTCTTTGCGTCGCTTACTAGCAACGTCTGCGCTAATCAATACAAAACGACGAACAATTCCTGAAATCACTGTTTTTCTTGGGGGCATGGGTATCTTTTGACTACTGACTGGTTTTCGTTTCGATTTCGGGCATTCTAGCATTTAGCGTGAAGCTGCATTTTCGTTGAACAAGAACAATCTTTATTTCTCCTTTCAAGTAACTGGAGGGAGGCTCGAACCAAAAGCAAAATAAGTTGGCTTGACAGGCGTTCGAGGGCCCCCCTTACGTGGCAGTTCAGATACAGAAAACAGCAGTTTGAATTTATAATTGACATAACACGCATTCAGAGGGTTATGTACACAAAACGCTTGATTTGATAAATGGAATTACAACGATATAATCACACAGGTATTTACTCACACCAGCTATGCAGTATATTAAAGCAGAAATGCACAAAATGCATTATTTACAAATCAATAATTGCAACAAACAGAAAAAAGAGGGAAAAAAAGGTAACATATCCAAATTGAAGTATGTACACGATCAATGAAGCGTGACGAAGAAAATTTTAGGTTAGTGTAGGTGAGATTTTTAATTTCAATTCTGCTTGCATGTATTTGGTTTAGCAAAACTGGAAGCCACTGCCGAATCATTTGTCTCTATAAGTATTGCGAGAGAATAGAACAATCCACGGTAGAGATTGAGATGACCTCAACTATATGGCGGACAGCTTTCTTCTGGAGTACGTGTATCTTGTTTAGATTGGTAAGCGTTGTTTTGTGCCAAATATTATTACAGTAATTAATATGAGTAAGAATAATGTATTATACGTATATGTGTAGCTCTACCGCTGTTGAAAAGAATAATTTCAATTTAGTAGGCATACCCACATATCTTGATATTCATGTAGTAACGTTAGTGAGTTGAATATCCCATGACATAATACGGTGAAAATGCACACCAAGCGCTTTAACCGAATCAGCAACTTCTATGGTAGACTGACCAAGTGTAAATGTGGTAGTAAACACGGAGACTGAGTGTCTGGGCTGGAAAAAAATCAATTTTGTTGGAGTTAATTTCTAATGAATTTAATGTGCTCCATATGTACAAGTGGTCATGTACTGTTTGAACAACTGACGGGGCCAAAGGATAGTTATCGTTACGAAATAATAATGTTGTGTCGGTTGGGCGAAGGTGCTGGCCGCTTTGTTGCTGGTCGCCTGTGCTCGCCTACAAAAATCTGCCCCATTTCGACCACTGTGAGAGTTGCGGATCATTTGGTTGTCCCAGACATGTGAGTCAGCGTGGAACGTTGATGGCGTAACACCATGTGGCCATTATGTGGACCGCGCATTTCAAAACACCTTCTACAGCAGGCAAGCTACGACGACCTGGAATGTTTGTTGCGGCAAATAGCACGATCGACAGATAGATGCCTTCCTCCCAAACGAAGGTCGTTGCTCATTCGTTTACCAATCCATTGTAGTGTCTAAGGTGCCAAGCAGAGTGCAAGATAAGAGGCCGGATGAATAAGGAGATCCGAAAGACGCTCACCCAAGTCACGCATGCGCGTAAACCAGACAAAAGAAGGACCAAGGATCAGGAAGCAACGCTATTCACGTGCCTTCCGAAAGTTTTATCTCCTTAGCGGACACCGCAACTGAAGAACAGTTCTTGAAGTTCGTGGGGTGCGGGGGCAAACCTCAACATTTAAAGACGCCTAACACGTCATTTGAGCGGTGGGAGGTACAGCTGACCGGCGATACCCTGGCGGGACAAGAAGCTCTCGTCCAGCAAGTACGTCGAGCAGCCATGGCCAGTGGAGTCCTGGAATGAGGACACCACCTACTCGTCCTCAAGATCAACGACCTCGATGGTCTAAATAAATGGGTTTTTCTCTCTCTCGCTCTCTTGAAGATATGATATGCTTCCACGACTTCTCCTGTTTCCTTGCTACTGTGCTTCAACAACATATACCTGCGAGGGTAAATAATGGCCAGCAGCCGCAGCTCACATAATGATCAGCACCGTTGTCCTTCCTCTTCTCTCGTGTTCTTCATGGCGCCTAGGACAACATGATGAATCTGTACCAACTAGCCCAAATTTCAGTTCTTTTTTCCGATCAATTCATCGGCTCTTCTTTCATTTTTCAGAATGGTGGAGCAGCTGTTCGACGAGTGCGCGTCGCAGAGGCATTTGCCGACCGACGTGCTGGAACCCGGCATGGAGCTCCTCGGCTGCAGACGAGAGCAGCCTGTTATTCCCAGTAAGTGCGCACCCAACCCCTCGTCGTCTATCGCGACAAGTCGTCGCACAAACTTCTCGCCGCTATAATATGAGACCACTCCGGCTACATTCGGATGCTCTTACAAGCATGCGTGATTAGTTATACACCATGGCAGAATTCACAAAACTTTTCGTTCGTAATGGCTGTCTGCCATTGACTAGCATGATTTCGCTAATGATGTGCCCAATATCATGCTCCGTTGGCATCTGCTCTTACGAACAGCTCCAGCGTAAGAGCGTTTTGTGCATATACAGGCCCAGGTCTTAGCAGTCTTCGTAAGACGACAGAGACAAAAGCGTGCCTTTTATGCCAATGTCAGGGCTTGCCGACTGCCCAGGAATTCGACGGATTCTAAGGATTATCGTTTGCATGCTAACGACATATCCGTGTACAGCGTAAAGTCTAACCCGACGTGAATGAACCTTACTGCGTTGACTGGACCTGAATAATGTCGTTAGTCAACGCTTATTGACGTTAGTCAACGTTAGTCAACGATATAGACAGCGGACAGGAATTACTGCGACGCTAGCGGTTGTGAAGGAACATTAAGCACATGTTACGCGACTTTCGCTCTTTGGGCGATGAAAGAGGTTCTCTTCACGCAAGCCTAAATTGGTGAGACGGCAGACCAAAGCGAGGAAAATCTTGGAATCATTGATCTCGTGCGTCTACAATTCAGAAGGCCACATGGGCTATTCTACCATTTTTTCTTTCTTTTTTTTTAATTATCAAAGTTGTGCGACCTTTTGTTACTCGGAGTGCGCACGTAGCTTTGGGACATAATAGTCCCTGAAAAAATGAATCAATCAATCATTCAATAAACAAATAAATAAGTGTTTCATCGTTGATTCACTCATTATCAGCATACCTTGAAGGTTGCTGGCTTACAACACCGGCAGTGACGAGGCGGCCAGTGTACGCATACTTTTGATGCAAGTGTCACGGTATATATACCTATTTGTATATTTCGTAAGCAGTACATGTAGGGTGTCCTGAAATCTAACTGTGCAAGGAGAAACTGAACAAAAATATGATGATAATTGTGAATGACGTCGCAGTTTCACGTGCGATATAGACAGCGCGAGACCCGTAGATCGTCCGATAACGTCCGTGGGGTGCACTCAAAGGTCGGGTGAACGAGAACAATCCTCGCACACTGCGAAGAGCTACCGACAGCCATTACCCCGCAAATTGCGCAGATAACTTCAGCAACCCTCCACCGAGTGCTTAACAATATGCAGCGTCATGTGCAGACATGCCTTCAAGCCAGTGGTGAACATTTTCAGCATCTCCTGTAGTGATCACTGCGCTGCCGTAAACAAAATTTCAGCTTATAAGAATACCATTTTCATTGCACAATTACCTTTCGGGCACACTGCATATCTGACCTTTGGGTAAATTACGAAGTACGTTTCCCTAATAAAAGTAAGGTGCAATGAGCAATGTCCCTTTAAACAGCGCTGGCACAACACTCATCGCATCAGATAGGGCATCACGTGGGAGACGTGCGTTCAGCGAGGGTGGAAAACAAATCCACGCGTTTGCCGTGATTGATGAGAGAACTTGACACTTTTTTCTCGCATTCACTTGTTTCAACCACTTTAGCCTTAGATTTGTGGCGTTTCCACGAGGGAAACGCGCTGTTCCGTTCAGCCCCATTGTGAAGGCGTCTGTTTCCACTGCCAACGTAGTAAGGGTCCCGAAACGTTGGGCACTAGTAATAAATTTCGTTTTTTGTTAGAGACAGTGTTCCCCTTTTATTATTCGCCTGTATTTTGTAGTGATTTGATCCCGGTCCACTGGGATTACTGCATCATGGAACTCCTCTTCGCAGCCACCCAGCCAGCGCCGCATCCTCCCGCAGGTCACGGTGAAGGACAGCAGTGCGACAAGGACGACGCAATTCGCTGCCTCAAAATGTCGGCCCGACGCCTGGAAACCTCCATGGGCTTCGGAAACAGCGGAGCTGTCGTCGAACAGGATGGCTGCACGTAAGAATGCATGAAAGGGTCGAGTATCGGCCACGCGATATACTGCCTGGGCAACCACTCACACGCTGTGGAATCACGGGAAGGAAAAGCTTACTTTTCTTTCCTGGGATTTACTTATTGCAAAACTTTTCCAATATAAATGCATGAATTTATTTATTTATTTATTTATTTATTTATTTATTTATTTATTTATTTATTTATTTATTTATTTATTTATTTATTTATTTATTTATTTATTTATTTATTTATTTATTTATTTATTTATTTATTTATTTATTTATTTATTTGAGTTCCACAACTCTCTCTGGAGACGATATCGCAGGCAAATTGGAAAACCGGGACTTCACATTTGCCAATACATGCAAAAACTGTCCGCGTTCCTTGCTTGCAAGTATACATCGATCGCTGAAGCGTGTTCCACTGAGCCTCAACGTGAACCAAAAGAAAGAAAGAACAAGAAAAAGCCCCTGTGACTACGAACAGCCAGTAATGACCTACCTGCACCTCGAAACGTTTGAAGAATCCCACGCGATCTCTGAGAAGCATCCTCGGTACTTCCAAAAAACATAAAACTCCACGAACGAGAAGAATAAGGGGAACCGAGGGTCCCAATTTATTCTCAATAACAACCAAATGAAGACAACAGATACTGAAGCCAAGGAGTGCATAGACAAAATTAACTTGAGAGTGGTCGAGATTCGGCCTTGTTGGTTGCACATATTGCAAGGAAATAGCGCAAATACAAAACACAGAAAGAATGTGAACCGGCACGTACGCATGTGTCGCGTCCTTCGTCTGTCCGTTTTTTGTTTGCGCTACTCCTTACATTATAAAACATTCTTTTTCATTGAAATGTTGAAATAATAATGAAAAGAGAAATAAAAGCGGAAGAAACGACCACCAAAGTTGGTGCTCCAGTGAACATTTAAAAAATAATAGGGTTTTACGTGCCAAAACCAGTTCTGATTATGAGGCACGCCATAGTGGGGGACTCCGGAATAATTTGGACCACGTGTGGTTCTTTAACGTGCACCTAAATCTAAGTACACGGGTGTTTTCGCATTTCGCCCCCATCGAACTGCAGCTGCCGTGGCCGGGATTTGATCCCGCGACCTCATGCTTAGCAGCTCAACACCATAGCCAATAAGCAATCACGGCGGGTCGTCGAAATTTTCCCAAGACATCTTTGTGAATCGCGGAACGATCTTAACTGGAACGCCAATGCATTCTTTCTAATATTTCGCGCACGGCTATTTCCAAAGTGGTGCTAGTGGCAGAATTTGTGCTAAGAAGGACATGACTTCACCACTGCTGCTAAACTTCAATTTTGCACTTGCGAGGTGTGCCTTACAGTGAATAATTAAAAAGTTGATTGCCTAACATTTTCAGTTACCTACCTGGACATTGCGATTTGTCGTGCGTGAAATGTCCGCTAAATATGAAGAATACCACGTGACAACGCACCCGCACCCAGGGGCAGCAGCGCCATCAAACAGTTAGGGTGGGAAAGCAAGCTGTTCGGCTCAGGCTCGCCGCTCAGGGTAGCGCTGGAAACACACTAGTTTGACGTCGCTTACTGTTCTCTAGAGCCCCCTAATATACATCTTGACAAATATTACAAATAAAATGTTAGCTAATAACGTAAAACAACTAATTGGATGCCAGGGACTTAAAAATTACCGGTGGTTTCTCAACTTCACTCCGAACGACATGCACTTGGTCTTATTTACCGGCCTTTTTTTACAGGTTCGTACATGATAGCTGGCACAATGATGTGCAGCGTGAACTGTAGCGCTGGTTTCTGTCGTCCGGTTGTTTCCACTTAACATAATGGAATATCAGATAACTGGGACACTCTATATTGACCCTTTTTTGCGGAGCAGTTTGCTTTAAAGGAACGAGATGGCGCTTTCGGTGGCGCGCCATACGTTACCTAAGCAAATGCGCACGAATACGAAACCATTACTGCTTCTGCACTGCTACTGCGCGATCATCTGTTGGAAATGCAAATGGGTGTTCGCTAACACACTGTGCCAAATTCATGCTGCAAAATTTGTAACGATTAAGGGTAGACGTGTGCGGTAGTTCGCTGCAAAAATAGTGATCCACATGTAAAGAATGCGAATATAATGAATATATAAGGAACGGAATCAACCTGTGGCGCCGCTGCTACTTAAGGACTGCCTGGGTTGCCGGCCCTTCGCGATGCACGGCTTTTTTCGAGGATAAAAAAAGATAATTAATCCACCAGCGCTGTATAGCTAACCTCCAAAGAAAGGACTTCAACTCCGCAACCTCGGCACTTAAGAGTGAGTACCGCTAGTTCCAAAAGGAAGTAGCGCTACTTACTGGCATAGTAAGTTTCTCGCACGTTATCTACACTCATCCACTCCTACTCACACGCAAACTTACGACCACCCTATCGCCAATGTATCGATAATAAGTAAATGGGCGCTCACTTGAATCAACGTGCCGAAGCATGAGTGACGGCGACTACACCGACAAGACACGAATGTTGGAAGCTGAACGTTTCGTGACGGTCCACAGAGTAAGTGAGGGACTCGCGATAATACGTCTTTGCTACAAGCTACCACAAAATACAGAACATTTGCTTTCCAAGCTTTGTGCGCAGCAAGAACAAATCTATTCCAGCAGAGCGCACTCGCGAGTGATTAGGCTGAAAATAAACAATCACATAGTCGCCGCACCGAGGAATTTTACTGAGTCAGAAACATGACAAGCCGCTGCTTCAAAATATTTGCCAAATAAAGAAGGAAGAGCACACTGATCCTGATTTAATTCATAAGAAGTTTGGACAGCTTGGAATACATTTCTAGCCCCGCTTTTAGTACAAGCACCGTATACGCTGCTCGCGCCGTTTGGACAGGGCGTAATAAGCGCTGAAAGCACTTACGTGTCCTCTAAAGCAGTGGCCAAAGCTTCGTGTCGTCCACACAGTCACCGTCTACGATATGCGTCGAAACGGAGGTTTGCTGCGCCGCACCGGCGTCACGCGCTTGTATTGTAAACACGGAGGCAACGGAGGTACCTGAGGCAAGGAATGGACGCGTCACCACGCGATCAAACATGGCAGCGCCCACAGGAGCGCCGTGAAAAGGGTCAATATATAATTCTTCCTGCAGAGTACCTCAACGTTGATAAATGATCAATGTTGAATAATTGTTGATAAACGTCCTATGCGATGAAAAGTTACCTTCTGTAAGCAATTACAATTTCTGGTGGGCCGAACAGCAGTGTTCAGAACTTATCGAAGAATGCCGCCCGCAAGGGATTGAGTCGCGAAACCTGCGCAACCATACGCTAAAGCACGGTTCGGAACGCTCTAAGTGGTCGCGTTCGCTCACTGGAAAGCGAGGAGACAGAGCAAAGTTTTGTCTATCCAATAATGTTTGCCGGCAGGCTAGTTGGTGACGCGTTCTTCGTTGCAGTGTTTCAGCACTTTCAAAGCGCAGGGGGGGGGAAAAACTAGAAAAGTCAAGACAGGGTGCCGTCCTGTCCACTCTGTGCTGTACTTTCTTGCTTCGTTTCTTTCCTACGCTTTGTTATAAGTCCTGAAACACTGCCAAGAAAAATTGTCCATCCGGTCTTCTGCCCCGTCCTTTCTTAGTCTGCGTCTGCACCCTCTGTGCTCATGACCCGATTTTGTCTCGTTCTAGCTGTCTTAGCCCTTATATCAAAGGATTGGTCACCAACGCGTTCGTCACCGCGTTCTCCGTTCTGCGCAGTCCCCTGCCGGCATCGTGCCTCGCGCCACATCGGCTTCAAGGCTGCTCCGACAGCGATAGCATGCAGCTCTCCGTCCTCGAGGCTGCCATAGAAGCCGTGCGATCGGCCGCTTGTGGCAACGACCGAGCGCTCCTGCAGAGTGAGTATACGTAATATATGGTGACCCGGATAACGTTAGACACGCTGTTAAAATAAACAAAAAAATTAAAAACACGATGCAAGATACGATTATGACACCTGCGGTGGTTATTCGCCAGATCTCTGACGACTGAACACCGTATATTTTGAAGATTGTATCTCGCACCGTGTTTTTAAGATCGTATATTGCGGCACCTTGTACTACATTTTTTTTTCTTAATTATATTATATTTTGGGGTTTTACGTAACAAAACCACGATATGATTATAAGGCACGGTACAGCTCCAGAGGAATGTCCCCTTAACGTTAGCCAAGCTGTCCAACGAAAAAAAAAAAAAAGATTTTAAAAACACGGTGCAAGATGCAATCTTAAGACCTACGCTGTCCGGTAGTCGCAGTGGTCAGATGGTCCGACCACTGCAATGTGCAGTGTGTGTGTTTGTGTGCTTCTGTGTGTGTCGAATTTGTTTTCAGGAATACATTCTTTAACTGAAAAACATCAGTACATTCCGACACAATGTGTTGCAGGAAAAAAATAATAAATAATGTTCTCATATTATATTGTTACAGCATGGTAGCCGGGCAGAGAAATTCGGCAGAGGATTGTCACTGTCGTATACTGTTAGGGGCCATTATAAATTTGCTCATTACTCGCATGAATTAGTTGCAATCGAAATACAAATTAAGAGCAACTATAGTTTTTTTTTTTTTTTGTTGTTGTTGTTGTTGTTGTTGTTGGTACCGGTGATGCCAAATACTCACCATAGCTTTTTATTGTGTTTAATGAACGTCTAAACATCCTGCTCACTGTAGCTATCATCAGGTCGCTAGCTGGCAACGGCCCATATCTTAAGAATATTCACTGACGAATTGTAAGGCCGGTGCGTGTATACGACGGTCGCATATATGCTTCAAGACGGAGTCACCTCAAACTCCATCATCATCATCAGCCTATATATTTTATGTCCACTGCAGGACGAAGGCCTCTCCCTGCGATCTCCAATTACCCCTGTCTTGCGCTAGCGTATTCCAACTCGCGCCTGCAAATTTCTTAACTTCATCACCTCATCTGGTTTTCTGCCGACCTCGACTGCGCTTCCCTTCTCTTGGCATCCATTCTGTAACCCTAATGGTCCACCGATTATCCATCCTACGCATTACATGGCCTGCCAAGCTCCATTTCTTCCGCTTAATGTCAACTAGAATACCGGCTATCCCCGTTTGTTCTCTGATCCGCACCGCTCTCTTCCTGTCTCTTAACGCTAGTCCTAAGATTTTTCGTTCCATCGTTCTTTGTGCGGTCCTTAACTTGTTCTCGAGCTTCTTTGTTAACCTCCAAGTTTCTGCCCCATATGTTAGCACCGGTAGAATGCAATGATTGTACACTTTTCTTTTCAACGACAGTGGTAAGCTCCCAGTCAGGATTTGGCAGTGCCTTCCGTATGCACTCCAACCAAATTTTATTATTCTGTAAATTTCTTTCTCGTGATCAGGGTCCCCTGTGAGTAATCGACCTAGATAAACGTACTCCTTCACAGACTCTAGAGGCTGTCTGGTGATCCTGAATTCTTGTTCCCTTGTGAGGCTATTGAACATTATCTTTCTCTTCTGCATATCAGTATTCAACCCCACTCTTACACTTTCTCGATTAAGGTCCTCAATCACTTGCTGTAATTTGTCTCCATTGTTGATGAATAGGACAATGTCATCTGCAAACCGAAGGTTGCTGAGATATTCGCCGTTGATCCTCACTCCTAAGCCTTCCCAGTCTAAGATCTTGAATACTTCATCTAAGCATGCAATGAATAGCATTGGAGAGATGGTGTCTCCTTGTCTGACCCTTTCTTGATAGGTAACTTTCTACTTTTCTTGTGGAGAACCAAGGTTGCTGTGCAATCCTTGTAGATATCCTTGTATCTTTGCCAAGATATTCACGTATGCCTCCTGTACTCCTTGATTACGCAATGCCACTATGATATGCTGGTATCTCTACTCAAACTTGGTACTTCAAACTTACTTTTTTTTTTCAAAGACATGTTCCAGCGCGTGAAAAAAAAATTCATTTCACTTACAATTTTTCTTACGCCCTGGAAAAGTTTGTAAATTCCAAATAGCCCAACTCTCTGTCTTAAATAGTACACTTTTCTTCAGTTCGTTTAGTTTTTCTTTTAATAAACACGCTAATTTTACACCTACAAAAATGCACAGAACAGCCATCACACATCGCCGTCAAGGAGTATCTCCCTGAAATACAGAGAGTAGGAAGAGGAGTGGAGGTGGGGCTAAAAAGGGTCTCTTTGGTAGGAAATCGCACTAAGTGCTTGCTATATTGAATAAGTAATCAGCCACGTACAAGTGCCGTTGGCTTGTGAAACACTTTTTTTTTTCGGGCTTTATTTTTACTAGGGTTAATTCGTTAAATGGGCTGCAAGAAGCGTACGTACGAATATTGAGCCGGCGACAGGGCGTCACAATTGGTGAAACTTGTGGCCTGCCGTTTTCTCCCCAGGCATCCGCCGCACGGCCTCCTGTTTGAACGTGGAGGAGTTTAAACGCTGCGTCGACGAATCTCACATCGACATCAGCAAAACCATGTTCACGAAGCAGGAGTGCAGGTTAGTATCCCAAGCCAGCTGACGCAGCATTCCCAAAGTAGTTCGTATTTAAAAAAACTGTCTGTCACTGACCGACCTCCTTAGCTATACGATAATGAACGTTCGCTATTCGGTGCCCGTTCGTGTTTGAACATACCTAATGCAGGGAAGGGGGAGGGGGGGTTATAAAGTAATATTAGCACGTAGCCAAGTTTAAGACGTCAATTCCGTTCGAACTGTGCAATCTTAGCATGTGTAGTCCAAATTACTATCTTTTCGTAACGGAATTACAGAGGTCTCAGAAACGCATCTGAATGTTTATGTTTATTTCGCAAATTTGTTTTTGTCTTTTATTTGTGCTACGTGAAGAATACCCTGCGCGTGTCCGAAAAGGGTAGAAGACAAAAGAAAACATAGCGAATGCTGTATACAGGGTGCACAATGGGAACATTTGGTAAATTTGGTAAACCTATTTCATTCTGTTATACATAGTTGTTTGGGAAAAAAAAGTACCTGAACGTACTGGTTCGGGCGAAACACGGTACCAGGGAGTGCGACTTAATGTGCATGGCGGGCGTATTTCTTTGTTAGGTGTTACGCATGCTGACTGGTGTCGAGAGAAAGTTTGCTAATTATAAATAAAGATAAGAATTGTATCCGCTGACATTTGCTGCGCAAAGAGAGTGACATCGGCTATAGCACCAGCTTCATCAGTTGGGATGAGAAGTCTTGTCGAGAATACTTAGGGCAAATTAACCTGGTGGCTTTTCTCTCTACTCGTTGAACATCATTGATGCCGTCATATCGGTATGCAGGTCCCAGACGACGCAAGCGTGTTCAAGCATGTGTCTCATCATGGTAGCGTATAGCTGATTAGTTGAGCCGCGCGGCGAGGCGTTGCGTATACTTTATGTCTTGGTAAACGTAGTTTTGCGAAAGGATGATGCGCAGGTGTTATCAGTGTGCATGCTCCAAGGCGGGTTAACAAGCCGCGGTAGCCCACTGGCTATGGCGGTGCGCTTGTCAGCAAGAGGTGATGGGTTCGATTCTGGGGCGCTATAACGTAAAATGATTCCAAACTGTTTTGATTCCAATTTCTGCAATCAGCCTCCACGATTGGTCAGAACATTTGCGGGCCACTCCCAAATTCGGCTGTCTGTCACGCGAGGTCACGAAAACCGCGATAGCTCCCCATGTGATATGACGTGTACACACTGATTATGCATGATTAAACCGCACAAAAGAAAAATAATCATTCCTGATTGGACGCCTTTCATCATTAGCCCTCTGATATTGGTCCAATGTTATCTGGCTACGCCCACTTCGCCTGTGTCACGGCGAAGTGGGCCGTGACCCACAAAACCGCGAAAACTCACCACGTCAGAGTGACGTGTGAGTTTTCCACAGACGTGGTGAATAGCCAGAGACTGCCCCGTTCCGAAAGGAATAGAAGATGGCTGCCCGCCGATCGCTCAGGCCCCCGCTACTCGCAATTGCCAGTGAGCATGTATTTATTTACGCATGATAAACCTTTTTGCGTGGTAGTAAAACGTTATCGAGCCCTTTCGGCACGCATACGACATCTCTTTGCCAACTCTTCCTTGCTGATTATCTGTTTTAGCGGCATTGTTATCCTTCCATCGCACGCCGCCACGATTTTCGACCAGCCACCGCAGGCTAAGTTAGGCGAAGCGGACCAATCGGAGTAGCCGGCACCACCCTCTTCATGCGGTTATCTATTTTCACTGTGCTGGCTCGGCCCCATGGAAACCCTCTCCACTAGACCGTGCTCCTCGCTTCTTGTCAGCGAGTTAGATAAGAAAAACCGCTGAGCGTAGACAATCTTATTTGTTTTTAAAGCGAACAAAGGTGACCGCCTTTAAACGAGGAGAGGTTTGATTGGGTTGTTCAGACAACGCTGCGGGTCACCGCCCGATGCTTGCGTCGGTGGTTACGTAAATTTGACGTCAGGAGTTTGGAATCATTTTACGTTATAGCGCCCCTGATCGCGGAAGTAAGTGCACTACGCGATGTAGCGGAATGAAACGACGCTAGCGTGCTATGGAATGTTGCTTGTTAAAGAACCCTACATAGGTAGTCAAAGTTGATCCGGAGTCTCCCACCACGGCGTGCCCCATAATCAGGTCAATTTAATGAAATGAATAATTATTTAATTCATTAAATTCCAAAGTTCCTAAGTTCAAATATTAAGTGCTCATGACGTACAAACTCACTTTCAATTTCATTTTAGTCCATACGTTGAAATTTTGCTACCGGTGACTCCCTCAACATTACGTTTGCTTTTTTTTTTTCTTTATCTTTCATTTACGTTAAGCAAAACAGGCATCACCTCAATTGGCTCAGCGTAGGGCGCATCTGCATTTTACGTTACACGCACGTTTAAATAAGAATGACGAACAAGATTTAAAGCTTTCCTCCTTCAATGCGCTGTTGTGGCCGTAAATTAGGAATGCTGCAGCACCGGAGCCGTTTACGGCTGTATTTCGCTAAGCAATGTCCTGTGCATAAACTCATTAGGCCTCTCTGCAGCCCCGTTCAAGTGGTGTACGACCTCTAAATATAGCCCTGGCTTCAGATTACTGCTAAATTATATAGCGGAGGGCAACTAACCCTTGCTGGCGCCATTCTCCGCCTGTTATCCGGCCCACTTCCAGCGGTCCGCCCGCGAACTTTCGACGTCCCAGTCTCTGCCAACACTTGACATACGTACAGAGCGATCATTTTTTAAGCGTTACGGAATTTTTAAAAATCGAGTGTTGCAGATGACATAATTCTAGTCCTCAATTGAGCTGGAGTATTCAGAGAGCCGGACATTACTAGCGCGAGAAATCGAAACACATATTCAACTAATTAACAAAAAACCGCTAAGTAACTTCATAATTGATTACTTTACGGCACATATGGCCATTTACGAATTGTAGCCGGTGAGCTTGCAAGGCGTATCCACTCATAGAATTACTTTCCAAAATGACGCCAGTTTGGAGACATGCGCCATCAAACTCGCCGTAAAAAATTCCATGTTCTTCCACTTAATTTTTTTTTAGCAAGTCGCTCTTTTATGCACTAAAACACAAAAGTAACTGGAACGCCCATGTATTTCGTCCACACTTCGGGAAATAACATCTCGAAACTGGTGTAATCCTGGAAATTAATTTCAGGTGGACACGTCTCGCAAGCTCACCGGCTACAATTCGTGAATGGGAATATATATATATATATATATATATATATATATATACAGGGTATTTCAGCGAACACTTTCAGAATTTATTTAAGGTTGCCTGTGGCAGATAGCCAAGTTCTAGTTAATGAGCTGGTCTACTCGAAGAGGCGGACAGTACTTGCACAAAAAATTTACATGCATAATCGACTAATTAAAAAATGCACTAATTAGGTTTTTAACTAATTATCTGATGGCCCATATCGCAATTTACAAATTGTAGCCGTGGAGTTCGCAAGGCGGATACACTTGGAATTACTTCTCAGGATGACACCAATATCGAGATATTAATTCCCGAACTTTGTGGAGAAATGCATTGGCGTTCCAGTTAAATTCTTTAAAAAATGTCGCTTTATGCATTGAAGCAGAAAATTAACTGGAACGCCAATGCATTTCTCCGCAAAGTTCGGGAATTAATATCTAGAAACTGGTGTCATCCTGAGAATTAATTCCAAGTGTATCCGCCTTGCGAACTCCACGGCTACAATTTGTAAATTGCAATATGGGCCATCAGATAATCAGTTAAAAACCTAATTAGTGAATTTTTGTTAATTAGTCGCTTATGCATGTCAATTTTTTGTGCAAGTAATGTCCGCCTCTTCGAGTAGACCAGATGATTAACTAGAATTGGGCTATCTGCCACAGGCACGCTTTAAGAATTTTTGAAAGTGTTCGCTGAAACACCCTGTATATGAATGACCCGTAAAGTAATTAATTAGGAAGGTAACTAATGCATATTCGTTAATTGGTTGAATATTTGTTTCAATTTCTCATGTTAGTATAATGTCCGCCTCTTCGAATATTACGGCGCGATTACAAGAATTATGCTATCTGCCACATGACGATTTTTTTAATTCCGTAGAACTTAAAAATGATCACCCTGTATGTATACCAGACAACAGCCGGCGACTTGAAGTGTTTTCAACATATGCGTCCTCTTTCTCTTTTTTTCTTCCCGTTAGTGCCTCCTTTTCGTCAGTCAACGAGTGCATCGAGAAAAGCCGCAAGCTCTGTGAACCCGACGTCGATAGTGCGAGGAAACTTTCGTCGGCCTTCTTCAGCGTCTACGGCTGTGACCCGAAGCAGCATCAGCTACCGAAACATGAAGGCCCGAACAGTGGCGCCAGTCTGGCTTCTTCGGTCACGCTGACCCTTTCCGTCGTGCTAGTCGCTTCGATTACAACACGAAGATAACTTCGAAAAAAAAAAAAGGGGGGGGGAGGGGAAGGGGGCGTACCCGTCGCATTGGTTGAGCCACTCGGATGTTGTGCTGTACTGAGCACATAAGTCGAAGATTTCATCCCCGCCAGCGGGTGCCAAATTTCGATGTAGTGTGCAAAATACATCCGTACGGACTGTGATCTCGCTGCATCGTGAAGCCAGCACGCTGTAATCGAAGCCGCGGCCCTCTCGGCTTCTATTGACACTTTTTCCCGGCGCTCCCGTGGGCGCTGCCATGTTTGATCACGTGGTGACGCCTCCATTGCTTGCCTCAGCTGCCGCCGTTGCCTCCGTGTTTACAATGCAAGCGCGTGACGCCGGTGCGGCGCAGCAAACCGCCGTCTCAACGCATATCGTAGACGGTGACTGTGTGAACGACACGAAGCTTTGTCCATAGCTTTAGAGGACATGTAAGTGCTTTCATAGCTCATTACGCCTTGTCCAAACGGCGCGAGCAGCGTATACGGTGCTTGTACTAAAAGCGAGGCTACAAATGTATTCAAATCTGTCCAAACTTCCCGCTTATGAATTAAATCAGGATCACTGTTCTCGTTCTTTATTTGGCAAACATTTTGAAGCAGCGGCTTGTCATGTTTCTGACTCAGTAATACTAAGTTCCTCGGTTCCTCGGTGAGGCTACTATCTGATCGCTTATTTTCAGCCTAATCGCGCTCGCGGGTGTGCTCTGCTGCGATAGATTTGTTCTTGCGGCGCACAAAGCTTGGAATGTAAATGTTCTGTACTTTGTGGTAGCTTGTAGCAAAGACGTATTATCCGTAGTCCGTCGCTTACTCTGTGGACCGTCACGAAACGTTCAGCTTCCAACATTCGTGTCTTGGTGTAGTCGCCGTCACTCACGCTTCAGCACATTGATTCGAGTGTGCGCACATTCACTTTTTATTGTTACGTTGGCGATAGGGTGGGCGTAAGTTTGCGTGCGAGTAGGGGTAGATGTGTGTAAACAACGTGCGAGAAACTTACTATGCCAGTAAGTGGCGTTACTTCCTTTTGTAACGAGCCGTACTCACTCTTAAGTGCCGAGGTTGCGGAGTTGAAGTCCTTTCTTTGGAGGTTAGCTATACAGCGCTGGCGGATGAATTATCCTTTTTTATCCTCAAGGAGAGCCGTGCATCGCGAAGGGTCGACAACACAGGCAGTCTTTATTTAGCAGCGGCGACACAGGTTGATTCCATTCCTTAATATGCGAATCACTATATTTGCGGCTAACTACCGCACACGTCTTCCCTTTATCGTTACACGTTTTGCAGCATGAATTGAGCACAGTGCATTAGCGAACACCCACTTGTATTTCCGACAGCTGATCGCATAGTAGCAGGGCAGAAGCAGTAGTTGTTTCGTATTCGTGCGCATTCGCTGAGGCAACGTATGGCGCGCCGCCGAAAGCGCCATCTCGTTCCTTTGGAGTAAACTGCTCCGCAAAAAGGGTCAATACGTGTATCTCTGTAGACAAAAAAGGAATCCATTAAAAAAATTCTACAAGCAGAGACGATGGCTCTACCACAGATCTTTTAAAGCCCCAATATCTATAAAAGTAGTGCCATTCTTAGATCTTGCCGCCACGGCGCTCACCCCGGCGTTTCCTCCTCGCCGCCTCCTGTCGCCCCAGCCTCCTTCGCTCCCCCATTGGCCAGTCCGTGTCACGTGGAAGCACGCGTTCCGCTTTTGTATATATATATTTTTTTTCCAAAGCACTCGACCGCCATTCTCGGACCTTTGCGACGAAAGTGCTGTATGCACAAACGGATCAAACGTGTTAGGGACAAGAACTTCGTTGTGATGGCGTGCTGCTGCGCCTTCAGTTGCCGCAACCAACAAGGGGAGAGCAAAAGGCTTTTTTTTTTGTTTACCATCTGTGTGCGAAAGTGCAAACGCTTACTGCTCACTTGGTAATGTGCCGTCTCGCATCGTCACGTTGCTGCTTCCAAAACGGCATTATTAAGACCAGTTACTGAATGATGAAGTAAAATCGCTCCTCAAAATCTGCTCCGCAGTGCGCGATCGAAGTTTTCCGCGGATTTCCTCTGGTAGCGCGTTAGCTGTCGTCTGCTACCGCAGGTCCTACGTAGGCGGCGTCACTGTCGAGATCGCGCCTCGACCGCGCAGGCCGTGCCGAGCGCGACAGTGGAACGGAGGAGCAGTGCAGTGGTTGGCGCTACTTTTTATATTCAGGGGCTTTAAGATCTTTGGGTGCAAACAATTTCGGCTGAGATCAGCTTTCTTTTTTATTGCGATAGCAATTATATGGACACTCCAAGCACATTCCTGCCGTCGCCATCGTCGTCGCCGTGAGGCTCCGTATAATCTCCAACGGTGATAAACTCGTCGCCGCGCGCCGTACGCTGCATGTGCCAGTGAAAGCGCGCGGCGAGGGACGCGCGCTTTCACGGAGAGAGAACGGACGGCGGAGAGCAAACACGACGTCTCCGGTCGTGCGAAGGCCGTGGAATGATGGGAGGGAGGGAGGGAGGGAGGGAGGGGAGGCGACTGCGGCTTGCGACTGGGCGCAAGGGCAACAGGCTACTCAATCTCCCACGCGAAATGAGGAAAGCGGGAAGGCAGCGAGGAGGGAGCGTGCGCGGCTTCTACTCTGCCAGAAACTGCGTACTTTGCGCGGCTGAGGGCTGTCGCGCGCACCGTATCTTGAAAGCGATCTCCACACGGCTCTGACCTTTGTATGCAATGTGCTTTCGCCGCTCAGTTTCCGTTGAAGCGATAGACCACACGAACCTCCGGTCACTGCTGCTGCCGCGCTTGCTGACGCCAGCGTTCTGGCAGTGCTTGTCTGCGGTCATCGAAGGTGATCTATTCATGTTTGCTTGAGCGCGCTGACACTGTGCTTGTTAATTGAGTTAGTAAGCGAATGTGTCCAAGTTTATGCAGCCCGTAAAACTACTCTGCTTACTCCGCATACTCTACTAATAAATTTGCTATCGCAATTGATGCTTCGCCTTTCGGGCGAAACTGCGACTTTTTTTTCTCTCTCTCTCCCTCTTTGTGTTTTTTCGCCCTTCAAGTCTTTCTTTTTTTTCTAATCAGCAACGCCAAAGCCAGCGGGATGATGGAAAATAAAGAAGTATCTCATACGGTTACGAATCAAATAGATGTGACCAGGCACAGCCGGCTCCGTGCGCGTTGCGCAGAAGCTATCGCCAGCGCAGAAGCTCCAGGCGCTCCCGCATCGTCATAAAGACGCATCGTACGCTGTCGGTTCTGGTGCACCTGTGCAGCGGCGACGGCAACGCTGACGGGTCTTGCCCATCAGTCATGTTCAGGCGCAGCGGATCCTCCGGCCACGAGAACATTTTTTCTGCCTCAATTAATTGTGTGTGGCCCAGTGCACATGAATCAGGGAGATCTTGTTCTATACGCAATGGCTGTTGTTGGTGGTGGTGTTGTTGTTGTTCATTAGTGAAATGGCGCAACCCACTCTGGGGCGTCGGACATAAATTGGGTGGTGAAACTACACTATTATGGAAAATAGGGCGAAATGAAATTAGGAACTTGTAGTTGTGAAATGCAACATCAACTGTCAAAAGGCTAAAATATCTAAATAAATAAGTAAAAATTATGGCAGCATAAAAAGAAACAGAGCAATTTTAGCATGCAATCCCTTTGGTGTCGCCCAGAAAATTGCAGACGGCATCACAAATGTTCCTGTGGTTATAACCCAGTGCGGTAGCCTCATAGGAAAGGATTACCGAAGAGTCATATTCAATCCAAGGTTTCGGAAAGGTTATTCTAAACATATTTTCATTTGATTATTCAACTGGCGACATGATAAAAAGAAATGTTGCAGAGATTTACTCTCATTGCACAAAGGTGATAGAGCCAGACCAGACCTGTGAAGGTAAATGTTCAGGGGGGGGACTCGGCTCCGTAGTCTCATAATCGATACTTCAAGTTTTCTAGTGGAACACCATTTCTTGTCCCAAGAAAAATTTACATGCGGGAAATGAGATGTGGACAACGATAATTTGTTGAAGTTATTTCTAGTATTTATTTTTCTGAATCGCGCCGCAGTGAAGAACGCCCTCTTCGGTAAATTGCAGGACCATCCTGGGATGCTATTGTGAGTGCATCTGCATATTCATTTAAGGCTGAACCTTCGTGGCCTGGCACCCATACGAAACGAACGAGGCGTAAATTTCTTGAGACGAGATAAGAGAGTGCTTCTAAGACATTTGAAAAATTGGGTGTTAGTGAAGAACAGACTGATAAACAATCGGTTAAAATTACGGTTGATGGCAGAGATGTTGGTAATTAAGCAAAGCTAGAACTATCGCCAGTAATTCGATCAGCCTGAAAGATAGGCGTGAAGTCAGGTAGTCGAAAAAGACCAATTTAGGTATACAGGGTGTTTCAGCGAACACTTTCAAAAATTCTTAAAGCGTGCCTGTGGCAGATAGCCCAATTCTAGTTAATCATCTGGTCTACTCGAAGAGGCGGACATTACTTGCACAAAAAATTGACATGCATAAGCGACTAATTAACAAAAATTCACTAATTAGGTTTTTAACTAATTACCTGATGGCCCATATTGCAATTTACAAATTGTAGCCATGGAGTTCGCAAGGCGTCCACTTGGAACGAATTCTCGGAATGACACCAGTTTCGAGATAATAATTCCCGAACTTTGCGGAGAAATGCATTGGCGTTCCAGTGGCCGGCTATCTTCGAACGCCACCACATATTCGCGAAATTGCAGATGCATTGCAAGGGCTTCTGCACGCTGCCATCCACTTTCTTTTTAAAGCGCTAAAGTCGAAATATAGGTGCCAAGTATCACAAAAAAGTCTTAGTCAATAAAATTTGCAGATGCACGTCACGTTTCGTCATTCTGATGAAAACGCAAAATTGCATTTTGCAAAACTTCCGTTTCCCGAGACAAATTTCAAAACACGTGACCTCTCGACAGCTAATAAAACAGCCAAGATGGCGGATAATGTCGGCCGGGCAGCGCCATGCGTGTCGAGAATAGCACTTATGGCGGAAAACTCACAATAATTCGAAATTCCCGCCATGACGCACAATTAAAGAAAGCTGCGCGCCTCTGGTGCCACTATCTCTCCCTATATAAAGCTTTCGGGGAAGGTTCGTGACCAGAAGTCAAATGCCGTGTTAAGTGTCATTTTTCGTCATTATAGATGTGTTAGCTTAAAGAATATCAGATAATTACAAAATTATTCACAAGTATATCTGCAAGAATAAGTTTTCCCGTATCATTTATTAGAAATGTAGACAATACATAAAAACTAACTTGAGCAAGAACGGCAGCTTTTTAATCTAGTTTAGCTTGACAGCTCAGCGTCCAATTAGTTTCATATATATAGGCAGTGCATCTTTACGTTGATCGTACGCGCCCGCAGATTGCGGTGCTTTCGTCGGTAATTTAATATTTACGGCGAAGAAATATAATGGCCCTTTCTGTGCGTAAGGCGAAAAGCAACCCAGTAAATGTAAAGTGTGGACACTCCCGTAGGCCCCTGCGGCCGACTTTGGCTCTCAGCGCACATAGCGGAATCGGCGAAATGCACCAGCCTCCAAGATGTCCGTCACAAGGCTCCAGGCCCCCTCCCTACCCTCCAACTGGAACCTTGCTCACGAAGGAAGGGGGGGGGGGGGGGGGGTGTAGACGACGACACCATAGAGGAAGAAATTCAACAAGAGGGGACACTCGGCGAAAACTGGCAATAGGAAACACATCACGCTAGTATTGACGCCGTCCGATAGCTGCCACGAGCATCGAAAAAAGTCACAGGCCTGCGCGGCACACGCAGCACAGTACAGCGTAAGCTGGTGGAGCGGCTCAAGAGTAGCTCCAATTTCGACACCACGCACAACAGTGGTGTCTCTTCGCCTCATTTTGACGAGAACGATCTGAACTGTCCTCGCGGCGTCGACGGCGAGCTGCGGCTTGTAATGATCTCTGCACAGCCGTCTGCTGAGGCCGATGATGCCTGATTGTAGCCGCGCACGTAGCTCGACGATTCGCTTCTTCAGCAGCAGTTCGTACTTTTCGAGGAGACGCCATAACGTGTACCGAACAGGTATCCAGAATACGTGACGCACATCTCACATCCCTTGACCCATGGCACGGTACGTTGTTGTTGATGATGATCATGATTGTTTATTGGAATCTTCAAAATGGGCTGGTGACAAGTAGTCGCCTAGCCTGCTTGAGTTAACCAGGTCTAGTCACATGCAGCCTGCAACTGCTATATGCAACTTACATGTCGGGCACGCTGCGTTCGCAAGCACCTTGACTAGATGGCGCCACCATACTGGCGGAGGCCAAGGAGGCAGACGCTCGGGATCGCGTTGATTGCGCGCCTCGTCTGAATCGCATCTCGTCGTCTGCGCCTACGCACGCTACGTTTGCAGGCGCCTTAACTAGATGGCGCCACCATACTGGCGGAGTCTCGGGATCGCGTTGATTGCGCGCCTCGACTGAATCGCATCTCGTCGTCTGCGCCTGCGCGCCTGCCTAGGGCGCGTTCATAGGGCATTTTGCCGCTGCCTAATAGCAAGTGCTTGCGTGGCTCAGTGGTAAAGTATCCGACTCCCGCGCAGCGGGCCTGGGTTTGATCCCGGTGGGGACCGGGTACCTTTTTCGCATTTCCGGTGATAGCGGTTGCGGTAACCAGCGGCGGTGGCGGACACCATCGCGAACCAAAACGGCTAGAATGAGCCCATAACAGCTTACGCTGTAAAAAAGGTGAAATAAGTTGACATTGTTTTATTGTTTTAAAGTCTTTGCCGCGAAAAGTACAAAGTTTTGCGTGCAAATGAACTTCTACTTTGCGACTTATTTTTCTTGCGGTACCTAGCGACAGGCCAATGAAGCGCCAGATGCATGCGTCATGCGCCAGAGACGTCACCGAAGCGAGCGAGGACGGCTGCGCGCGTGTGTGAGCGCTCGCCTGTTCGACGACCCGTCTGTCTCCTTTTTTTTTATCAATGTAGCCTGGTTTTGGGGGCTCCTGGCGGTGCACTTGGACATGGCACCACTTCACTATTGGACTACGGCAAGGTGAGAAATTTTGTTTCACATTCTCCGACGCAATTAGGCTTGTGGCATGGCCGGGACCGATCGAGACTTATGACGCAGTTAGCAAAAAACAGCTCGGCCGTCCTGGCGCTATTAATTTTAGTTAATGAATCATGCTGGGACATGTTTCCGACGCTTCCTAGGGATTATGGTAACATATTTCGGTATACTTTTGAGGCACACTGGCCGCACAGAGCGCGTAGTTAGCGAGAGCCAACTCGGCCGTGGTGCGTAGTGGGTAATGCATCTTACTAGGAGAAGTTTGTGGCACTTTCTCTGACGCCAGACATTACTGAAAAGTGAGTGAGTGAGTGAGTGAGTGAGTGAGTGAGTGAGTGAGTGAGTGAGTGAGTGAGTGAGTGAGTGAGTGAGTGAGTGAGTGAGTGAGTGAGTGAGTGAGTGAGTGAGTGAGTGAGTGAGTGAGTGAGTGAGTGAGTGAGTGAGTGAGTGAGTGAGTGAGTGAGTGAGTGAGTGAGTGAGTGAGTGAGTGAGTGAGTGAGTGAGTGAGTGAGTGAGTGAGTGAGTGAGTGAGTGAGTGAGTGAGTGAGTGAGACAACTTTATTGAGACCAGCGGCTTGAGGCCTGGGCCTAGGCCGCGCCAGGGGCAGTAGAGAGACCCTGTCTGCCGGACGCCTCTCGAGCTCGCTGGATGGCCCATAGTTGATCTTGCAGATCTGAGCTGATCAGCGCGGCTTTCCACCGCGCCCCAAACTGTTCTGGGGAGACTGCATATTTATCTTGTATATGTGCGCAATCCCATAGAATGTGTTCTAGGGTGGCGTGTTCTGTCCTACATAATTTGCACAAGTCATCTGGATATAGTTCGGGGAGATGCGATGTAGGTGCACCGGGTTGGGGCAGGTTCTGGTTTGAAGTCGCCTCTAGTCAACCGCCTGAGATCTGTCTAATTTGGAGCTAGGAAGTGGGAATATGCACACCGACTTTTGGTAGAAGCGGGTGATGTCGCAGAATCTGAACATTCTGTCCCTCTCCTCCATGTCCTCCCCTCCCGTTCCATCGGGGGAAGCTTCTTCGCGAGCGCGGTAAATGAGACCTCGCGCAACAAGTAACCTCGTAACTTTTTGGGGTACTTTTGAGGCACGCTGGCCGCGCAGGGCGCTGTGACGCGGTTAGCGATAAGCAGCTCGGCCGTGGTGACAAAGTTAGTGTGGCGTGGAATGAATCTTAGTGGTGGACAGCTTTGTGACATTTTTTTTTTTTTTTTTTTTTTGGGGGGGGGGGGGGGGGGCTCGCAACAACATATACTTTCTTTCGGTACTCATGCAGGCTTGTCGAAAACGCGATGAGCGATTGCCAAGAATGATAACATGGGAGTGTGTTGCGTGCGCCGGCAGAACGTGCAAAAGATAACGCCGAGGAACATATCGGAAACTTGTAATTCGATTATTCCGTCTTCTAAAAGACTGAAAACAGGCTTTGCACCAACGCATTTGTTCTTGAGTGCGAGTACAAGGCATTCTGCGAGCGTCTAGCATGGTCCGGCTGCGAGTTCCCAGCGGGACCATGCTGTATGTACACAAATGGACGCATCTGAGGCTAGCCAGCATACACAGATGCGTCCATCTGTGTATACATACGTAGCGTAATATCGCGTAGCCTGAGGCGGAGTTTCGGAAACGCGAAGTCGCCCGTGTACTTGTGCGATTAAAGTGCAGGAAATAATGCCCGGGCATGGGGGAATGCTTGGAATTAAGTTGTTTTCATATTTTATTTTATTGTTTGGCATGAGTCGGATATTTTCTACGCCATGTATGTATATAAAAGCGAATTGCTTTTGTTTGTAATGCCACCCATTCACCGTTTTCTCATGTTTCGCCTCTATACGCAATATTCCTATGTCTAAATACCAAAATGACACATGCTTGTAATTTACTTTTTTTTCAGCTGATACCATCCGGTGGAGCTTCGTATGGGAACTACTGCATACCTGGGCCACAATGTTGGATGAATGCACAAAAAGCCTGGACCAAGTATTTATATAGAGCGAAATAAACATTTCCTCATTTAACAAGGCATCTTGCGTCTACATTGTGAAATTGCACATGGCACGGGTTCGATGGGGCTTGTTAAGATCGTTCGCAATAATTTTTGCCAAATAATAAAACGATTCCGCACCAATACCACGCGCGGTGGAGCAATAAAAAAATAAAGCCGATGGGCGCCGCCCGCGTAAAGGCCGTTTCACATGATGCGATTTTCATCACACCGAAAATGCGATTTCCGTCGCATGCGACGAAAATCGCAGTCGCAGTGCTGACAACGCGTGCCAGCTAGCGTTCAAAACGGCCGTGTATAAAACCAAACCGGAAGTGTGATTCGGGAATTGATAACGACCGCTTGGCGCGCTGCAGTCAATTCTGCCGCTGGGCTCTATGCGGGCGTCTGCTCTTGTTGAATTTATTTCACTATGCCGACACTGTGATGATCCAGCCTTATTTTCACCTAGAACGAAGTGCAAGTTAGCGTGAGTCTGACCCGGAGAATTTTGTCGATTGATAAATTTCGAATAAATGTGACGACGAAACTCTGGTGATTCAGACTCATCTTTATCTAGAAGGAACTGCAAGTTCGCGTGTGTCTATTGTGCAGAGTTTATCAATAAATTTGAAAATAAATTATCTTGCATATAAAGGCGCCTACTAGTCATTATCAGAACACGCATAACTGGTAATATAAAGCATCACGATCTTTGAGGGTTTCATTAGAGACAAACGAAAGCACCGCTGGGCGACGTCGCCATACTGCAGGCCTTTCCATTGAGTGCGAAAGGGCGCGCGGCGACGCTTTGCTATAAAACCCCTATATATAAAAAGTAGCGTCACGCTTTGAAGAATGCCGCCGCCTCCTCGCACACCCTGTCCGAAGCCGACGCCGCGTCGGTATTGGCCTAATGGCATCACGTGGACCGTCGCGTTGCCGGGCGCTGGCAGCGTTTGTTTACGATCACGCTCCATCGCCATTTTCGCCCGAGAAGCGTCTACCGACTGGCGAGGAGCCCAACGATAGCGGCGAACACAGTCGGCCATCGTCGAATCTGATCAGCGGCGAAAGATAAACAAGTGCACGTGTTTCAAGCGGTGTACGGCGCAATGGTCGAAAAAGGAGCGCGAAAGAGAGGAGAAACGAGGAGGAGAGTGTCGCTACTTTTTATATATTGACCCTTTTCGCGGTGATCTCGTGGGCGCTGCCATGTTTGATCACGTGGTGACGCGTCCATTGCTTGCCTCAACTGCCTCCGTTGCCTCCTTGCTTACAATGGAAGTGTATGACGCCGGCGCGGCTTAGAAAACCTCCGTTTTCGGAGATATCGTAGACGGCGACTAGGTGGACGACACGAAGCTTTGATCACAGCTTCAGAGAACATGCAAAAGCGCTTTCGGAGCTAATTAAGCTATGTCCAAACGGCGCAAGCAGCGTATACGGTGCTTGTTCTAAAAGCGGGGCTAAATATGTATTCCTTTTCCAAGCTATCCAAACATTCCGCTCATGAATTAGTCACGATTAGTGCGTTTTGCTCTTTGTTCTTTATTCGGCAAATATTTTGAAGCAGCGGCTTGTCACTTTCTGACTCGGTGAAGTTCCTCGGTGCAGCCACTATCTGATTATTTTCTGCGTAATCGCTCACGGGTGTGCTCAGTTCCGATAGATTTGTTCTTGCTGCGCACAAGGCTTGAAACGTAGCTGTTTGTACATTGTAATACCTTGTAGCAAATATATATTACAGCTAGTAACTCGCTTACTCTTGTGGACCGTCACGAAATATTCAGCTTCGATTCGTGCGCCGTCGGTGTAGTCCGTCATTTATTGTGCGTATACAGTGCGCATATATTCAAGTGTGCGCCTATTCACTTATTCTTGATACGTCGGCGATAGAGTGGGTGTAAGTTTTCCTACCATTTGGGACAGATGTGTATAGATAACGTGCGCGAAACTTACTATAACAGGAAGCGGCGCTACTCCCTTTGTCATTGTTTAACGAGCGGTACTCACTCTTACCGACGTTCTGGGGATGAAGCACTTTCTTTGTAGGTTAGCGATACAAGGCTGGCGGGTGAGCAAATTTCTGTATCCTCGAGGAAAGCCGCACATCACGAAGTGCCGGTAACACGTTCGGACAGTTGCAGCAGCGGTCCGCGAACTTGGCCATACAGGTTCATTCTATTCCTTAACATGCCTGTCACTATTTTTGCAGCCAACTACTGCACACGTCTTCAATCCACATGATTCAATCTATTATGATTGGAACACAGTGTGTTAGCGAAAATTCAGTTGCATTTCCTACAGCTGATCCCGCAGAAACAAGGTAGAAGCGGTAATGGTTTTGTATTCGTGCGCTCGCTGAGGAGAGGTATGGCGCGCCGCCGTGAGCGCCATCTCGTTTCTCTAAAACAAACTGCTCCGCGAAAAGGGTCAATAGGGGCTTTACTTTGCTCCTCTCTGGCTTGTGCGAGCAGGCGCGGTGCAGCTTAAAATGCGTGGCCGTCGCGCGCCAGTTCTCGGTGATATATTTACTTGATGTCAGTTCACACGAGGTTGTAAAAGAACCACATAGTATGTAGCCCTTCAGTTCAGCGGTAACTACAGTATGATGAAATCGCTCTTGGCTACGCAAACATGCTACGCGCATCATCAGCCGTGGTGTGTGTGCGGGTTGTGAACTATTTTGGCTGTATCAGTTTTTGTTCGGCGGAGAGCAGCGGCGTCTCTCAAATGCCAACGTGGACTGGAAATCTTCTATCGGATCGCTTGGCGTAAGAACTAAAACATAAGAGTGCACGTGTACGACCAACCTAACGCAACCACGAGACATATAAGCGCCAATCGTTATAAAACATTTGCGTTAGCCATCGGCATTGCTCTCGCGCATTTCAAGTCTAGTAGACCAGAAATCACTGCTATATGTACAACCGGCCGTGGTTAATTCGTGGCTACGGCGTTGCGCTGCTAAGCACGATTACACGTGATCAAGTCTCAGTATACGCAAAATATATTAGAGCACTGCACGGGCTCGGGCTTACCCGAAAACCCGGACCCGGTAGGACAGTTTTTTCACGGGCTCGGGCCGGGCTCGGGCATAGCATGTGCTTTTTGACCCGGGCCCGGGCCGGGCGCGGGTATTTTGACGAGGGCCCGGGCCGGGCTCGGGCTTTCCGGTGGTGTGCACGCATGTAATATGCAGCGAGTTATCCTCGCGCGTCTCGACTCTGAAAAACCTGTTGCCCCGGCGAAGCTGGAAGCTAGCAGTGCTACTCCTGTGTACTTTCCTTTTCTTCTTCCGTCGTATTTTGCGCTGTTTGAACAGAATGAAAAGTCCAGAAAGACCAAAGTCGCCTCAAATCAAAGGATGTCATTGTATTCCTTACCTAGATCAATGTAATTAATGTTTTCAGCGCGGTGTAAGCGCGTTCGTGACTTGCTGATTCTTCAAAGGCGAATTGGTAAAGCAATGACTGGTAAGATAAGATAATTCGTCACGCGGCTGAAATATGGCACTGCGTCCATCCATGATTGCGCGCATGTTCTCAACCGGCCACCTAGCAGCAGCGCATTACGCTGCACCACGGAGTAACGAGAAGCTTTCTTTCTCCATTTACTCCATCCATGCGCTGCGCTCACGACCGGTCGTGGCTGCGCTTCAGCTAGAGTGTACTAGAATACTGTTAAGTGGGGCGAGTGGTCGGGGCGGCGCATGCTTTGCAGTGAGGCGCCCGTCGTGGAAAAGTACTATGGCGGGTCTGCGATAGAAGTGGATTGGGCCGCCTCAAGGTCGCGCCGTTGGAAACTGCTGGCGCTACTGCTCGGCAGGGTCATTCGTACTACTTTGCGCGCTGGTATTTGTGTTCAGACTGCTCAAATGGTGTTCATAATTGCATATGACATGTATTTATGCTTTATAAATAAGTTCTTTTTATTCTCTTCTTTATTTTATTTTTTTAATGCCACTCGGTGATTCTTTTCGGTCTCGGGCCGGGTTCGGGCCGGTTTTGAGCCGGGCTCGGGCCGGGCGGGTAACCTAGTCTACTTCCGGGCCCGGGCCGGGCCCGGGTCTCGCCATAAATCTTTTGGTCGGGCTCGGGTGGGCAGCCCAACGTAAAAATGGGCCCGGGCCGGGCCCGGGCTGAAAAAAACGGCCCGTGCAGTGCTTTATCAGTATATGATGGAACTGGCCGCCGAAAAAAAAGAAGAAGAAGACGCGCGGGTGTGCACGTGGCCTGCAAGCACCCTATAGCTCCAAGGTGGCACAGAAACAAGGCGTGACGCTGCAATATGGGAAGCCACGGTAGTTCTACCATATACACCAACACCACCGCTTTGCTCCACTTTCGCCTACTTTGACTGCGCGTGTCCGCATGAGGGTCGTAAAGAACACGCCGGCCCCGCGGCAGCTTCAACAGAGGGGGAGAGCGCATACGCCTCAAACAGCCGACGCGACCAACGGCGTCTAGACGTCCAGAAGCATAGACGAAGCAGCTGTAACCAGAGAGAGAGAGCGCGGGAGCCGAGACACCTTCTCACCCGGCGAGTCGAGAGAGAGATTACTACAGCGTGAGTGTGCGCCAACAGGATGAGTCATCACCCCCCCCCCCTCGAAAACGCTCCGACGGCGGTGGTCGAAGGTGCGAGGAAAGACTAGAAGATTCCCAGGCTTTGGCCATGCTACGGGATCACGACTCGGATAGGAAGGTTCGAGAACCCCGGCGGAGAGTATAAAACCGCCGTGCGAGAATCAGAACGGAGAGATGAGACCGCTCCGGTAAATAGATGTAACATGAAGACAGACCGTCTGAGGAAGAAGGGGATTCCCCGGCAAGCTAGTCGACGAGTTCATCGAGCGTCTGCATTTCCGGAAGATGTTCCTTCTTCGAGATTTGCCCCGAGCTACGCCGAGATCGTCTGACTCCAATACCAGCACGGGTGAATACGATTGGACACTTAGTGTTCCTATTCATTTTGTACTTTACGTGTTGGACTCTTAGAGCTTGTCGTTAATTATTTTCCTGTGTTTTGTGGCTACCCATCTGAATTGTATTGTGTTATGTCTATCCTAAGCGTGCAAGACTGTGTGTGTAACTGCCTTGTGTGAAGAATATATTTTGTTGTGTTTTGACAACTCTGGGCTCTGCCTTGGTCTTTGGACAGCAACTGGCGTTCGCTGGTGCACCAGAGGGCCCATTACTAATTGTCCTTGCTTTCGTGGGATTATATTCGGAAGCTGATAAGTCGGCTTTTGAATTTGGTCCGGCGTCTGCGCCTCGTTCACGGGGTCTGTGAAAATATTTCGGGCGTTCGCAACAGGACCTTTCTGGTGCAAATTGTGTGTCCATAGTAGGGAGAAAGAGCCTAGGGTCGTTTACATTGCTATTGTAAACGATTTGGAGTGTTGCACCACATTTTGCTAACTTGTGTGCAGAGAGCAGTTGGATTGTTGAAATCTAGGCAGATATTTTTGCACGCGGCTAGACTTTTGAAGGACATCATGGATCTCGAGAAATTAGTTGCCCTTGGTGAGAAGATGGGTCTTTCCGGAGCGGAATCACGGAAGTGGGTTAGCCAGAAGGAAAAAGAAGCTTTAGAAAGAGAGAGAGGGAGAAGCTAGTGGCCGAAAGGGCGAAAGAAGAAAGAGAGGCGATGGAGCGAAAAGAAGAAAGAGAAGCAAAGGAGCGACAGATCAGAGAAGAAAGGGAAGCTGAAATAGCTGAGAGAGAAAGACAAAGACAGCACGAGTTCGAAATCGAACGACTTCGTTTGCAGCAGCGCACAGACGCTCCCGCTCAGGCAAGAGTCGATAGCAGTGAAAGGGAAGACACTAGCTTCCCACTGAACCCAAGCAAGCTGCTTGTTGCATTCGATGAAAGAAAAGATGACTTGGATGCTTATTTGCACAGATTTGAGACAGTTGCTAAAAGCCAGAACTGGCCAGAGGATCAATGGGCCACTGCGTTGAGCACGTGTTTGAGTGGCGAAACACTTAGTGTGTACGGTAGGCTGACGCCAACCGATGCCTCTAATTATGGAAGGGTGAAAGCCGCTCTACTAAATAGATTTAGGTTCAGCGTAGAAGTCTTCCGAGACAAGTTTAGGACCGGAAAGCCCGCCGATGGCGAGACTGCCACGCAATTTGCCGCGCGGCTCAGCCACTATTTTGATAGGTGGACCGAACTTTCAGAGACTGCACAGGAGTACGGTGCGCTTAGAGAGCTTCTGATCAAGGAGTAATTCCTCATCAGTTGCCATCAGTGCAAGAGTGTGTGTGTGTGCAACTGCCTTGTGTGAAGAATGTATTCTTTGTGTTTTGACAACTCTGGGCTCTGAGTCGGTCTTTGGACAGTAACCGGCGTTCGCTGGCACACCAGAGGGCCCATTATTAATTGTCAATTGCTTACGTGGGATTATTTTCGGAAGCTGATAAGTCGGCTTTTGAATTTGGTCCAGCATCTGCGCCTCGTTCACGGGGTCTGTGACGCAGAGGCTCCTCTGAATTTTTGAAAATGGTGTTATCTGTTCATTGCTTCCCCACAGACACCCCTAAATCACTTCTTCCGTCTACAAAAGAGCGGTTGTATTCGTATTTTAGGCCTTGATTAGACCTATTACGGAATATCAGACTCGGTGTGCCTTTCATTTCTTGAGGATGTAAGACGAAACATTCAGGACGCCCAAGAGTATGATTTACCCGTATTAGACAAAAGGTACTTAGCATAGTCTGTGCGGCCGTGTGTGGTACGTTTGTCACTTTGTACAGCCACCATTACGGGTTACAAGGTCGTTGCAGTCCCTTGGTTCGTTCTTTGGTTGGGCCGCACAGAGTTGGTCTGTAGCGCAGTGCTCGAGCAACCACGCTTTTGCGGTGGGTTTCCGTTCCCATCCGTGTCTGTTCACTGCCGGCAGCTTGCTCTGCGGTACCTGCTCTGGCTGTTGCACGGTGATGATGTACCGCGCGTTAACTTGCCTGCTTTTATTGCGATATCAATTATATGGACACTTCAACCAGCTTTCTGCCGTCGGCGTCGCCGTCGCCGTGAGGTTCCGTATAGATTGCAAGGGCGATAAAATCGTCGCCCGGCGGAAAGCGAACGCACGGCGGAAAGCAAACGCGATCGTCCCGCGAAAGGCGTGGGGGTATGTGAGGGCGGGAGGCGGGGCGTCGCTATGCTCCGGCGCCAAAGGCGTATCTTGCCACTCAATCTCCCACGCGAAAACAAGAAACGGGAAGAGGGGGGGGGGGGGCAGCTTCTCTGCCAACAACTTCTCTGCCCGGCGGTCGCCCGCACCGTCTCTTATCTCCACACGGCTCTGACCTTTGTATGCGCTGTGCATTCGCCGCTCAGTTTCAGTTGAAGCAATAGACCGCGCGAACTTGCGCTTGCTGCCAGCATTTTGACCGTCATTGGTTGCGGTCATTCAGTGTGATCTATTCATGTTTGCTTGTGCGCGCTGACACCACGATTGTTAATTCAGTTAGTAAGCCAATGTGTCCAAGTTTATGCAGCCGATAAAACTACTATCCCTACTCCGAATAGCTCTCTACTAATTTGCTATCGCAATCGATGCTTCGCCTTTCGGGCGAAACTGTGACATTTTTTCCTTGGCACACAGATTCGCTACCTGTTGCCGGGCGTACGTCTAAATTGGCGGTCTCAGGTATTATAGGGGCCCAGAACCACCTTTATTGCGATAGCAATTATATGGACACTTCAACCGGATTTCTGCCGTCGGCGTCGCCGTCGCCGTGAGGTTCCGTATAGATTTCATGGGCGATAAAATCGTCGCCGCGCGCCGTATGCGCGAGTGAAAGCGCGCGGGGGACGCGCGCTATCACGGAGAGCCAACGCACGGTGGAAAGCAAACGCGATTGTCGCGCGAAAGGCCGTGGGGGTATGGGGGGGGGGGGAAGTACTTCAGTACGTTCAGCAGAAGCTGAGTTATTGGCAATCAAACAGGGCCTCCGCTGTGCTCCCGTTCCTTCTTCAATGCCTTGCACTGAAAAGGCTACGGCGGAGTGTGGCGTGGCCACAACGCTCCGCCTTTTACATTCCACCAGATGGCAACTCCGACAGATGGCGACTCCGTAAGACCTCGCCCCCAATACTGTGAAGATGGAAGCCAGCGAAGCTGTGACTATGGTGGGTCTGCTGTTGTGAATATTGCTATAGTGAATTTATATATTATCATTATTGCCTATACTGAGCGTCTTCGGCATGTTCGTCATAGAGTAAGAACACCGGCGTCTTGTTTTCGCCCGGTGCGATGGCCAAGTAGTGCGTTTGCTGCGCAAAGTCCGATCTTCTCCCGAGTAGTTGGCGCGACGCCGACGAGATCTCGCCCGCTCCTGCTCTCGGCGGGTCATAACCACATATTCAACGTGGGTATGAACCGCACGTGATTACTTTCTTACCTTCCTTTTTTCTTTCTTTATTTCCTTCCTTCCTTCTTTCTTGTCCCTGGCTCATACCCACATATGTAATGCGGATATGCGCCACGCGCGATTTTATTATCGTTATTCGTGACTAACTGACGAGCATGTGATGTTATTGATGTCATGAACTATCAGTCATGTTAATCATACATTCCTACCCTTCCATGCAAATTTTGGGTTTATACCAAGTGAACGAAACGCCACAAAACTGTTGCCGACTTCCGGTGTACACGGACGCGATCTCCTGGAACCTAGCCCTTAACAGCTTCGCTGTAAATATCATTATTGTGGCACGTAGAGTTCATTCAGTACACTGAGAAAACTTCCTGCGAGGTTCGTAAAATATAATATTATACTCATCACATTCCATGAAATTTCCACACATTACAAACACCAACGCCTAACGTATCCACCTCTCTCTGTGTCGAGCACGCGCCAGAGAGAAATATTGTGGCGCCAACTACAAACTCGGACTTTTCTTACCCCACGCACTTTGAACTTATTCTTTCCCGACACATACCCGACACCCAAGTGTCGCTTCTGCCCTGTCCAAACAGCAGATCTCTCCCATATCATGTGGAAATGCCCCATCAAATATCCCCCCCGCAACCTCAAACCATTAATTAGTAGCGAGGAGCTGTGGGAGACTGCCCTGCGCAGCTCCGATCCCACCCTGCAGGACCGAGTCCTGAGGTGGGCTGAGGAGGTAGCGGAGGCCTACCACGACTGGTAGGCGGACGTCTGGCAGCACAAGGTGCTAAGACTGGAGCACACAGGCCTCCCTCTCTCCCCCCCGGCCCCTCCCCTTTCTTAAAAAGGGAAATAAAAGTTCATTCATTCATTCATAATATTATATTTTACGCTTTAAAAGCGTATAAAAGTGTATATACACTTTTAAAGCTCTCGAACGTTTGCATCAACAAATTTCTACAAATGCAGTCATTAACCTGCATGCTTCAAACTTTTGATTCGTGACAGTCATAGCATGGGACCCATTCTTCAAAAATATAGAACTGATATGACCTTTGATTCTCCCAGGGCTGCTGACTTGTGTTTCACAAAAAAGGCAGAAAATGGCTGAAAGTTTTCCTGCACGCGAATCCTAACATACCATCTACATTCTCTTTAATTATACACTGTGTTTATTATCTCATCCTCTCGGGAGAGCATACACACACGCATATAACGTTTTCGAACGCTAAAACCAGCAACGCTATACTTCGCCGATGTGAAGGGGGAGGGGGGAGAGAGAGGGGTTGCGGAAAACGCCATGGGAGGGACGCGCAGGGGGGCGCAGTAGCGCTGCAACACTGCACGGTTTCGCGCACGAGCGCCGCGACAGCCATCGTCTTTGGCATTGCATATCGGGCGTCACCTTGGCACCTTCGCTCAGCACACGAGCCAATATAGTCTCAGCACTATAGCCGAACGCTCACAAGGGTCAATATACTAAACGCGTTAAAAAATATGGTCATTGTTCCCAACACTCGTATATAGAACACAAGCTATGCATCGCACAGAGGAGAACGCATGGCTGCGTTGGCCCCGCCTCGAGGAGTGCCTCACTACTGATGGTGCCTGTTATGGGGCTGGCGGATACGAGTGACAAGATGTTGCTCGCCTCTGTTGGACAACAGGAAGGTGGTCCGAGATGTCGGAGTCACGGCTCACATCAGCTGGAAGAGCTAAAGGCCTGGTGTCCGCGAGATGAGATTGGCTCAAACACTCGCGACCTTGGAGCGTCGCTCGCCGCGCTCGACTGTGTCGGACTCCAGGATGGTGCCGTGGGCATTTGCAGACGCGGTGACCATTCCCGCGCTCCCACTGCGTCTGTGCCGGCGCGGATGCGGCGTCCCGTTTGGGAATCCAAAGAAGGTTGTGTTTCCTGTATAGCCTTCAAACAAATCTTCGATGTTGCCGGACGGTAAAGCCGCCAACTTTCGCCGCACCGTGGTGGCCAAACGCCAGTCATGAGCGTGCAGCAGACTCGCCAGGTCCAACGGACCATCTACTGCCTCCTCCTGCTTGTCAGCCCGTGTGACACCAGGACTATTCGCCTTTTTCACAACGGCTGCGTGGGTATCGCGCTGGTCCGTGCTGCCGCAGTTTCGCGCCTCCAGAATGATGTAGAGGCGGCGCAAGTGAGGAATGGCAACGCTGCTGTTGAGGCCCTCCAAGTGGTTGCACTTCTGGTCCAGGAGCTCTGCAATCTGGGCGAACATTTGCTGCTGGCCCTGAGTGTCGGCCTGCTCGACCAGTGGATCCAGCGTAGTAATCTTTGCTTCCACAGCCTCTAAGCAACCAGCCGCAGAGGCCTCAGCAAGAAGGTGTTTGGGGCACTCAAAGTTGCGCTGCCGCTCATTGTGCAGAGCCTCCAGCTTTACCTCGGGAGCGAGGCGCCTGGCTGCTTGCGATTTTACAATGTCCTTACTGCAGCCCTGCAGCGCGTTGGTGGTCTTGGCAACGTGCTGATTCCAGTTCTCTTTGGCCGGACTGGTGCGGAAGACGGTCTCGTTGTCCCATATTTGGCCGATGATCTTTGCGCGCACTCTGTACATCTTGCGTGCTGTGTTGACATGGTACTCCATCCTGCCATCGGCGACGGGCGAGCCCAGCTCCGCGCCGGGATTTGTGGACAGGAAGGGAGTTGTGGACAGGGCGTCGTAACATCTCGCTGGACCACTGCCACCACCGCCTGTCTCCTGAGCTGGCAGCAGGGCGTATCGGCTGGTTGTCACCGACCCAAGACCGTCCTTGAGCTCTCCCACCTCAGCCTTGAGTGCAGTCTTCTCCTTTACCACATTCTCGAGCTTACGCTGAAGGCCTTCCACTTCCTGCTCGTACTCATCGATGAGCACACTGTGCATGAACATGTGTACTTTCACAATAAGCACATTCTTCTTGGCCTGAAGCTTGATTTTCTTGGCCCGCTCGGCGTACTTCACGGTGTTGTACGTTTCCGTGTAGCTGAGATTCGAGGGCACCACTGCCGCGACCATGAGGGTGCAGCACGTGCCACGCAGTGAGTCCTTTTAAGAATGTAAGTTAACTTGCAGCCGCGGTAAGGCACGTACTCGCCAAGTTCCGTTCTGCGAGATGGCGTCGATGCAGTTGCCGAAGCTCAGGAACAATCGGTTGATCTTGGTACTCTTGATCATCCGGTCCTTTATGTCCCTGACGACGTTACGGCGGCCGACGCGGCCTGTCAAATTAAGGTGAAGAGCGAAGCGGCGGCTACGGCTTCCAGCCCGGTCGGTGAACGATAGCGCGTTCTGTTCGCTCGTGGCTCGAGCCACTTGCAGATGCACGACGCTGATGATTATGGCGGTTGAGGACTCACACAGATGAAGATGACGCTACAAATCAGAGGTGACTGCTTTGAGGCAACAACAACAACGACTGCAGTATATTTCATTTTCTTATTGCTATATATTGAACTATACTCGGTTCTTGGCCAATCCCACAGAGTGGGTATGTGCGACTAACATCTAGGATCTACATCTAAATCTACTACGACTGCAATATAATTCGCATGTCTGGCCCTCCAACGGGAGCTTGTTGACGCGCTAGCTCTTTGGCCGTGAGGGAGACCATTCCGGCCGCATTCCTCAGAGCCCAGCCGGATCGAACACAAGCTAGGTACCCAGGGTCCACCACGCGAATGGTGCTGCAGTTTTACGTGTCAAAACCAAGAGATGACTATGGCCGGTATTCGATCCCGCGCCCTCTGGAAGAGTTGACTGTTGGGCTAGTTGGTGTTTAGACATAGGAACCATTGTTAAAAGCGCAAAACCACACAATACAAGATAAGATCAGACGAGCACAGGCGCAAACTGACAACTGATTTATTGAAGGCCGATCTCCAGCTATATACACCAACAGGCTGCGCAGGCGCATCGTCACAACAACCCCCCGGAAACATCAAACATATCGCGAAAGAAAATCAATTTCAGCTTTATACAGCGCAATAGAAGTGTCGCTGACACACTCTTCACCTGCCTTTCTGATTAAAAATGCTTCCAACGTTTCACGCGCCGTTTTTTGTCTGCTTCTGCCTACAATTTTTGCACATTGGAAACGTGGTTCACAATTCGGGCAGTTCATGCAGTGGTCGACAAGATGACTAATGACCGGCTCAGGGAACACGCAAAAAATCTAATTAACAAGGAGAGAAGTCATCTTGTCGACCACTGCATGAACTGCCCGAATTGTGAACCACGTTTCCAATGTGCAAAAATTGTAGGCAGAAGCAGACAAAAAACGGCGCGTGAAACGTTGGAAGCATTTTTAATCAGAAAGGCAGGTGAAGAGTGTGTCAGCGACACTTCTATTGCGCTGTATAAAGCTGAAATTGATTTTCTTTCGCGATATGTTTGATGTTTCCGGGGGGTTGTTGTGACGATGCGCCTGCGCAGCCTGTTGGTATATATAGCTGGAGATCTGCCTTCAATAAATCAGTTGTCAGTTTGCGCCTGTGCTCGTCTGGTCTTATCTTGTGTTGTGTGGTTTTGCGCTTTTAACAATGGTTCCTATGCGCCCTCTGGCTTACCATCGCAACGCCAAACCATGGCGGGTAGCTGGCGGACTCAGCCGCACGATCGCTCTGTGGGCGCACGCACACCGCCATTCTCGCCGAAGCTCCGTGCGACGGCGGCATGTTCTTCGATAGACGGCGTATCGGGGCCGACGACTGCAAGGTCTCGTTAAATTAAGGCCTCTTGCGGTTTTGCAGCGACAATGTACATTTATCAACTCAAAAAAACACCACCCAAGCACTCCGTACAGATGGTTAACCAGCGAAGCTGAAACGTGCGGCTTCGGTGTTTATGACTGGGTTAATCCCGACGGTTCATTAAAGTGTTTCTCAATTATTGGTTACGTCTTTGTGTTTCTTAATGAGGTTACACACACGTTCGGCTGTGACGGAGAGAACGACGTTACTGACGGTATGCCCGCAGTCCGCCGTTGTCGCTTGCGTACGATGTCTCGAGTTTGCTCAGCGGCGGGGTTAGCAGCATTCACCCGCCATTGCCGCTTGCGATGCTTCGAAATTAAATTGCTTCAAAATTAAATTTGTCCGTTACGTAAGGCAATGAATTGCTCATACCCCCGTAAACGCGGCCTACCTTTGTGACACAAGAAGGCTACCATGTCAATTCTTGAAATCAATAATTCGATAAGGTCATTAAATCGCTGATTGTGTGCTCGAAATTATTCTAGTACCACAAAAAAAACCAAATTTGCTGTTTATGTATAGTTACAATTATTTTATTTCTGTATCTGCCAGAGAAATCTATTTCCTAATTATTATAAACGTTATACGTCACCCTCATTTACTTTTTCGTTTAGGTGTTTCTCCAATCCCCCGTAGTGGATAAGCGCCACAAATGACGAACGAGCAAGCAAGCAAGCAGCCTCCCCATTACGACGACAGAAGTGAAATTCTACGCTGGAATGATGAGCGGCAACGGCGCTAGCTGTGGAAGAAGACGACGACGACGAACGCGGGAGCAGTGGCACGAGTGCGTGCCGAGCACGGGCACGAGCGCAACCCGAGGGGCGCCAACGAGCCAGCTGCGGATGACGACGACGACGCTCGAGCCAATGCTGATGATGGTAGTTTTCTGTACACAGGCGACGGACAGACGCTTTTTCGTTTCGCCTAGCCATATAAAGCTTCGCTTTAAAACAGTTTACACCATTTTGGGGCGAATCTTTCTCCCACAACGATAATCGCCGTGCATTTCCTTTCTTTAACGCTACGCGACCGGTACTTTTGGCCAGGTCCGTAGAGTTTTGAAGAAAGGAAACGCTAACCAGACAAATGACGGTCATCGTAAGGTCCCTAGTCTGCCGTCCGCCGACGGGAGCGAGGACTGTTTCCGAATGACGGTGGCGGTGACGCTGCGAGCAGTCCTCATGTAGGGTGCCTCGATGCCAGCGCGCTGGGCATCGAGGCACCCTATCCTCATGCTAGGGCGCTGCGCTCAGCCGCCCGGCTGCGTGTTGGTGAAGCGCGCTCGCGGTCGGCGTATTTTAGCCAATTCCTTTTTTAATTATTTTCTGCCACCGCGTACTTGTGCCGCATTAGAGCAATAGAGCATTACAGCAAGACTTTTTGCTGAGCCGCATCACAAGCATGCCTAGTTGTGAAGTAGGGATACGACTTTTCTACCTTGCTCGCCGACTGCCATTCCCGTGCACTTTCGGCATCGCAAAAACTTTCCTGCATCAATCAATTCATCCAGTATTGTAATCTGATTTTCTGGTTGCACCTTGGGAACAGAAACCAGTGCAGTTATAAGTTCTGGAGCACAGTTTCCTGATTCAGGTGGTTTTGCAAGGTTATAAAAATGCAAGTGAAATGATTATAAGTAAAAACTGTGCAGCAGTAGGGTGATTGCTGACAATGCCAATCAAATTTTCAAGTTTGTCCCGGCTCAAACATGCAGTATGTACTTGAAGCCAATGCTACTGAGGTATGAAAGCAAGTTCAGCATGCTTGCGATTGTCACTCGGAGGCCCTCAGCGGTACTTGAGCTAAGAAAACCACCAACAGTCGCCTTCGCCTGTTCTTCCCATTTCGTCAGATATTCGAGGAACTCCTTCAGGAACATGTAGTTCGGTGACTGCACGTACAAACCCGCTTTTGGAATACGAGCAGTCATTATCCTTATCAGTTTGTACATTATTTTCACAAAATTCTCTGTTGGTTCAACAGAACCATAAGCTCTTTCTAAATGAGAGCTATATAAAGGAAGAGCCTCTTAATTACTTCGTCGCCAAATATTTGGAAATCTGGGGCGCAAGCCTCATTTTTCCGAATGAATTGGGATGGATATGACTGCTGGCAATAATTGGCATCACTTTAAATGAAACACTATTATTATCCTTGTTCCAATCTTCTTGAATGGGCCCCACATGCACGCGGCCTTCAGGTGTGTTGAAGCCATTAGTGACAAATGCGTCTCTAACATTTTTGACTAGATGGGGAAAATCCGACAAGTGCAAATGACGAGCTCTGTCGCCTAAGCACACGCACAACGTAAAAGCACATTCCCACTGGCGATCGCGACCAGACGCGCGACTGATCTCACCGCAAAACAAAGTTGTTTGACGGTCGCTTAGGTTGAAAAGCGAGAACTTTCTGCCAACCAGCCGTACAATGCCATGCACTGCTCGCTCGAGCGAAAAGCGTAGCTAGGGAGCGTCGAAAGTACCACAACCAATTTCTCTTCGCCGCCGCGCCGCCGATTGGGCAGCTGCCAGTCAGGTGATCACTTTCCGCCATAGATGGACCATGCCGCGCCGGAGCGGACAAGCATAAAAAGCCATCGGCGAGGTCGGATTTTGCATTTTGCGTAATTTAGGGCACATGGAACTTTCCTAGACTTAAAACGAAATGAAAGGAAATACCCGGGCGCTGCGCTTTCGGGTGCAGCAGCCACCGGCCGGGAGTCCGGTAAAGCTCTTTTCGCAATCCCAATTAAGCGGCAAGAGTGACAGCAAGCGCCGTGACATCTGGCTGCACCGAGTAAGCGCGACAAATTCGCTCCCACAACGTGAATTTGATGATAACGCAAAGTTGAGAACCTTTGCGGTATCATCGAACTGCCTAAATGTCATGTAATGTGATCGATATCGAAGCTTGTTCACGCGTTTGCTTTGAAGGCTGCGATTCGCCTCGCGCAAACAAAACGAGGATCGAGATGCTCAGAAATATGGAGAACCGAGCAAAATGTGGCTCGAAGAGTGTCGGAATGCGGGTGACTGCGTCAAAAATAACATAATGTCGTGAGCACACAACTGCAATAAAGGTCTGTCAACCTGTCAATATCGAATATTAAAATATACATTTTCTCGTGTGTGACCTGCAACGTGACCTGGATAAATCTGTTTTAGCATATATTTCCTTGTGCTGCGCTTAGGGACCGTTTATCTTCGTCGAAGTCGATCTGTATCAATCGTTTCGAGCGCGTGTATATCAGTAGCCACGTTCGAAAGCAGTTACATCCTTGTTTATAAGCGATCGATGCCTGGCAGCGCTTGATACCTAGTCAGCCTAAAAACTCCTGTGTGACACACGAGCATCGGGTTCGTTTTGCATTTAGAACGAGTGGCGCGCAGTTGAATGCTTGACTTTCCGAATACATGTAATTTATATCGTATCTAGATAAGCGAAGCACGGTTTTGTTTGTGGATTTCACAGGGTCCACGGAGACAACCATCGTGCTGGTCTTCGCTGTAGCAAGCCTAGAAAACCCATGGAAGAGCTGCTCGCGTTTTACACAACGCGTCGAATAGCAGCTATACGAGTTAGCTACGAGGGTAACACAGTCAATGTAAACAAACCCGAGATTCACGTAGGCCTGCGACGTATAAAATGCTTAAAGCACGAGTAATGTTGCCTAACTATGCAGGCTGTATATACTCCTTGAATAGCTTCCCAACGAGCACAAAACTTATTGAGAAGGAGAACAAACGAAAGACCGGCCGCTCGAGCGCCCGTCCTGTCGCTGGTCTCGCTGCATTCAATTTGGCGCCTGTAAAAAATCTTCTGATCGTACTTATCTGTACTGCTTCGTACGCATAGAAGATGCACCATCTCATCGTTTATGTAAAGTACGATGAAATCTGTCGATTTGCGATAATATAAATCGCTGAAAGCGAATTGCTACATATCTGAGCGGCTGCCGCCCGAGAGACGCGTTATATCAAATCTGGCAACAACAGCGCAGTGTTGCCTGCGCGCGCTCCGGCGGTTGCGGTACTTTCCAGGCTCCAGTGACTTTAGCCATAGCCTCCTATATTTTTTCTATATATATAGGAGGCTATGCTTTAGCATTAGCATAGGGTGCCTTGATGCCCGCGCGCGCCGCTAGCGGGGGAGCGCGCATCGAGGCACTCTACATTAGCATAGAGTTACTGTATATGCTCCCTACATATACAGTAACTCTACATTAGCACTGCTCGCAGCGCCATCTGCGCTTTCATTTAGGAAGCGTCCTGCCCTCTCCATACGGCGCGGCGCGCGGATACAGTGTACTATAATATTCTAGTACGCTGTAGCGCGGACGGCAGACTAGCCTACACTAGACTAGAGGAGCACATGTGGGCGCCGTCGCTCTTCCGTGTTGTTTTGGTTTGCGAACGCCTTGAACTAAGTTTGCGGCCAGTGCGGCGTCATTTCACGGCATTTTCCATCACTATGACCTGCTGCGCCTTCGCATGCCAAAATAGTTTCAGCAAAGGCAAGAAGCTTAATCGTTTTGTACGCCAACAGGCTTGAATTCGCGGGCACGAAGCTTCGTGTGAAAGCGTGATTATGAATTTTTTTTACGATTCAGCTCAATCCTTTTGACATTTGAGGCTCGAGCATGAAAACTCATCTTAGGAAAGCAACTCTGCCTTTTGTGGTTATATACTTACTAGCTTTCTTCAGAGCGAATAGCTTTGTTTGCCTCTCCTGTTCTTGTTCGTCGTTGGCGGCCGCCCGGTGGGTTTGCGATACAAAGGCACCGATAGGTCTTTGACACGTACATGTACGTGCTAATTCGCGTGAGCTTTAAAGTGCGTGAAGGTTACGATGCGCGGGTGGAGCACTCGCAAAGAAAACATGCAGTCGCCCGCTCGTTCACTGGCTAGTTCAATCGTCGTTCATTTAGTCGTTTGCTCGTTCGTTTATTCTTTTGCTCGCTTGTTCGTTGAACTAGTAGTTCGTATATGGCCACTGTGTCTCTGAGCCGCACTTGCTGTAGGACATTAAGGCTGGTGCGTCCGTGCCCTCCGCCAGCTTTTGAGCGTCATAGCTTATACGCGCCGTGAATTCAAGTGGCAAGGACGGAGCGGAATATTTACCTTACTGGGGGTTTGTTGGAGGCCAGGATGTTGGCATTCGATCGCAAACGTGTTATTTTCAACCATTCGCAACAAGATATTGCGACACGCCCTTGACAAATGTAGTGCACGCGTTACATTCGGAATCGTCATGGTACGGTGTTAGCGCTCGTTTAGATATTTATAAAAATAGTCATCAAAACAGAAAAAAGAATCTGCCGTCACTGAATTTGTATATATTGTCACGTAGTAGTTTCCGTGAAGAAAACAGTCGCAAAATTGTGAATGACGAAACGGACTTTTTATTGGGCGAACATGTGGCCACAAAAGCAAGTTGCACTCGAAGCACAAAGATGGCGAGAACACAGTCGGCCAGTAGCGCACCCAGAATCTCTGCCAGGGGTGGGGGGGTGTGTGCAGACGATTGCGCGTCTTACATCTTAGTTGCAGTACTCAAATGCGCAAGGAAAGAAAAGGGGTTATACCCGTGACACACGGGTAAAGTAAAGTGCACTTTGAGCGAGTGCACTTCAGCGCGCTGAGGGTCACTTTGGCGGTGTGCTGCTACACGAGAAAGAAAACTGTTCTTTCAAATTGATGACCATGGCGACCGGGAGTCAGACGGAAAAGCATATGTTTATTAATATAAAAATGTGTGCACGAAAACAGTTTATTATTGTTAAAAACAACATTTACAATCCACCTTTATAGGCGCCGGCAACGACGGAAACTTGACCAGCAACAGTCAAAACGACTCGATTCGCCAAACTGCGCAGTCATTATCGGGCGTGGTCGTGAACAGCCCGAGAGCAAGAGTAGTTTTTTTGCTGTTCTTGGTTTTTTTGCAGTGTAGCACATTTTATTATCTTGTAACGTTAGCAATTTAAAACAATGTTATTATAAATTACTCCTGACTCTTCTTTCAATATCACTTTATGTATCTTCTAAGCATTGCTAACGAGGCTACACACTTCGCCGCCGCGAAGTGAGTTCGCCGAACACACTCGCCGGCGTGTGCACTCTGCAGTGAGTGTCACTAAGCGTTCCCGTGTGGCAGCCTGCGAATGACACTAGCCGCGAAGTGCACTCGCTCAAAGTGCACTTTACTTTGCCCGTGTGGCACGGGTATTAAACAAAGTGGGGCGGTTAAGTCGGCCTCAGGGGGGGGGGGGGTTTACAACCCCCGTCCCCCCCTTGTCGGTGCGCCACTGCAGTTGGCGATCGTCGAAATCTGATCAGCGGCAAAACGCGTCGGCTTTTCTACATAGTCATCGAAGGTTCCAGAGTAATCAGAGTAATCCTTGGTGCCCTCGTGTCTTCCAGAAGGCACTAGACAACTCGCGTCGCTCATACAATCAGATTACATAAGCGGCGGTGACAACAGACAACGGATAGAAGCATCAATAAAGTTCGAGAAACTTCCGATACATGCAGGCGCGTCCTGCGACTAGCGATAACGTTTAACATTTGTTAGCCGTTGAAAAGCGGTCACCGGTGAAAGATGAATTCAAGTGCACGTGTCATATATATATATTGTCACGAGCGGAAGCAGAAAAAGAAGAGAGAGAAGAAGGCGGATGTAGCCTGGAAGGAGCGAGGTGGGAAATGGGAGAAACCCGCTAGAAGAAAAGAAGGAAGAAGTCCGCTAGGAGAAAAAAGAACAACAACAAGGCGGTGAACCAATGGCGTCGATATCGAAGAGTTGAGTAGGAGGAGGACACCAGTGGCCCTGCACCAGTCGGGCTTGATTCTCCACGCCCCGCGGCTGTGCACCGTGGTCACCAGCAAAGGCTTGGACCGAGGACAACGGCCACGTCCTATGCTACGGGGATAACCTCGCCCTCACGGGCCTCACAGACGACATCGCTCGACAAGCCAGGCCGATTCTATGGAGACAACCATCATCAGAGATGCCAGCATTCCACCGGGCCATGCGCAAGAAGCACATCAAAGCAGACATGTAAGCGCCACATCGCACATGATTTATTAGGACGTTTTAAGAAGGATACATCAAACTCAGTGTAACGATTCTTGCGGTTGTGTATAGGTTTGACGTGGACTTATCGGTGTGGTACATCATAAATGTGTTTTGTGTGTCTTTGTCCTGATTCATGTCTCGTGCTCCGGTAACCGTGATATATATATTGTCACGTACTAGTGACGCTGAAGAAAACAGTCGTAAAACTGTGTACGACGAAACTGGATGTTTATTGGGCAAACCTGTGCCCACAAAAGCAAGGTACACTCAAAGCACAACGATAGCGGCGAACACAGTCGGCGATCGGCGAAAATCTGATCAGCGGCGAAACGCGTCGGCTTTTATACCTGAGTCATCGAAGGTTCTAGATTAATCCCTGATGCCCGCGTGTCTTCCAGAAAGGTTGCGCGTTTGAAGCACGATTTTTGTTCGCGTTCGGATATTGTCGCCACGGGCCTCGACGAAGGTGGCAGCGGCCTTCTGAGGGGCGTTTGAAATGGCTAGAAAGTGCTTCGTTCGAACTGCAATTCTGGTAACGGAGTGTGATTCTTGCGGTTGTGAACTCTATAGGTTTGACGTGGACGTCGAAAGCTATCAGAGGCAGTTTTAAAATAGCGCGCGGTCACTGCTTCTTCTTCTTCTTGCTATGTTTTTCATAAGTGCTGCCGATGTGTCTTATGCCGTCGTCATGGTACATCATAAATGTGTTGTTGTGTGTCTTTGTCCTGATTCATGTCTGTCTTGGAGATACTCAGATTATTTTTTTATCCGTGCTCCGGTAACCGTGAAAAATATATATATACATATATATATATACTGGCCGCTCGAGGCACTTTGCGTGTATTCGTGAGCTTCTTTCATATATATATATATATATTGTCACGTACTAGTGACGCTAACCATATATATAATATTGCACGTACTAGTGACGCTGAAGAAAAACAGTCGTAAAACTGTGTACGACGAAACTGGATGTTTATTGGGCAAACCTGTGCCCACCAAAGCAAGGTACACTCAAAGCACAACGATAGCGGCGAACACAGTCGGCGATCGGCGGAAAATCTGATCAGCGGCGAAACGCGTCGGCTTTATACCTGAGTCATCGAAGGTTCTAGATAGATTAATCCCTGATGCCCGCGTGTCTTCCAGAAAGTTCTAGACAATTCGCGTCGGTCCCACAATCAGATAACATAAGCGTCGGTGAAAACAGGCAACGGAAAGAAGCATCGATACGTAATAGAAACCTCCGACACAGGCGCGTCCTGCGCCGAGCGATAACGTTTAACATGTGTTAGCCGGTGGAAAGCGGCAACCGGTGAAAGATAAACATGTATACGTGTCAATATATATATATATATATAATATATATCTATATATATTATATATATATATATATATATATATATATGTATATATATTACATAACCCTCCGTACAGAAATCATATGCTATACACGAAGTTACTCGGAGCTAGAACGCGAACGCTTAAAGCGCACCGCATTGCCATGCGTGCATTCACTCAGCGAAAGGTCGTCTGCTATGCTCAGGCGGTGTAGGCGGCGCCACAGTCGAGGAAGGAGCGCGAAAGAGAGGAGAAACGAGGAGGAGTGAAGACGGACGAGGAGAGTGTCGCTACTAGTACACTCTAGTCGCTACTTAAGGGGTTCTAAGACAAGCCAATATTAGAGTGTATTCTAGTACACTCTACCATTATTCTAGGGACCACGGTGGTAGAATAGGAGAGGTGGCCAACCGAGCTCCGCAAGCGCGTCGCCGAACCTCTCGAGTTTCTACAGCCGTCGCCAGGGGGCAACACGAGTTTTATGGGCTCAAAGACGCGCAGCGCAAGCTTTCGCTGTGCTGTAAAAGGTCGGTTATTATCGCAAATTTGTGTGGCTTGAAAACTTTGGTTATGTTTTCAATAGATTGTAGAGGCTGTCTGCCGGCCTTTCCCACTAAAAAGAGGCTATATCAGCAGTGGCGTAGCCAAGGGGGGGGGGGGGGGGGGGTTCAACCCCCCCCCCCCGAATTTTTTTCCGCAACCCCCCCCCCCCCCCCACTTACCCGCCCTTTGTTTTCGTCGCTTCGCGCTGA